>NC_034425.1:8006722-8041611 GCF_002078875.1 Numida meleagris
GTTCCTGCTGCAGGAGGCTCGGGAGAGCATCGAGGCGGCGCGGAGCTACCGGCGGGAGCTGCAGCAGCGGCTGCGGGGACTGCACCAGGCGCGGCAACAGGTGGGCGGGCGGCCGCGCTCCTTCCCGCAGGCGGAGCGCAGCGGGGCCGCGAGGGGCTGAGGGGCCGCGGGCGCGATCCCGGCCCGGGAGGTGTCCGCGGTGACCGCTGCGGAGCGCGCCCCGTGCGCTGCGATCCGCGGGCCCGGGGCCGCCGTGGAGCTGCGCTGCTCGGCACCGCGCGTGAGATCCGGCTCGGTGCCCTCGGCGCTGCGGAACGCCGAAAATAAACGGCCCGCGTCGTTATCCCCACCCCCGCCGTGTGGCGGTAACGCGCTGCGCGCCGAGCGAACGCGGCCTTGGGGAGCGGGGCACGCGCGGCTCGGGGCGCTCCGGCGCGGCTCTGCGCGCTTCCTCCTCGGCGCGGTGACCGCGGGCTGCCCCGCTCTCTTCGCGCTGCGCGGGTCGCCGTGCGGGAGCGGCCCTTCCTCCCTCCGCCCCGCGCTGCCCCGCCGCTTCCTTTTCTCTGAGGCGCTGACAGAGCGGAGGGGAGCCGAGCCGCGCAGCGGCCGTGGGGGTTCCTCGGTGTGTAGTCGGAGAGGAAATCTGCTTTACCTAACCCGCGGGCTTCCTGTGCTGCCCGCCGGTCGTTGTCCGGCGGCAGAAGTTGCGCGGGGCGGCGTTTCCTCGTGCGCACGAAGTAGAAACGCTCAGAGGAAGATGCTCACTTCTCGTTTTGAATCCTCGGTTCGAGGGTGCGCAGGTGCACTTGCTTCCCCCGAAATCAGATGCACCAAGTTTGGCAGCATCGTGGTGGACGCGTGCAGGAACTTCTGCGCTCTGCTTCTCCCAGCGCCCAGCCCCACCTGCTGCTGGTCCCGCGCCCCGGGATTCGGGGGGGGCTGTTCCAAGGAGGCTGGAAAGCAAAGAGCTTTAGTGGGATTAGAAAAGCCGGTGAAGGGACGTGACCCGGAAAAGCGCCTTTGTACATTTCTTCATACAGTTGTGAGGAGTGACTTTCAGACTTTTCTGACCAGAAAAATTCCTTGGCTGCAGGAGGAATAATCCAGTTTGCACGTAGCTCAAACCTCAGAAATGAATCTTGATTTGCTCAGCTGTGATCTGCCCTTCCCCCTGTCCAGACTCGTTTCCTTGCCTCCTCCCCTCTGTACCTGTGCTGTACATACTGATGCTCATTCACTAACGGCTTGTGGCCCTTTTTTTAAAGCTGCCTTCATGCAGAAATTCTCATCCGCAGATGAGGTGGCTCAGGAAAATACAAGGTGTGCGTGCCTTTGCCTTTGTCCTGAATCCTTCTTTTTACCTGAATTTAGATCAGAGAAAGTGCAACATTGACCAGAGATGTACTTGAGCAACATTTTAATGATTTAAAAGGGACCCTAAAGAAGCTGCTGGATGAGCGACTGATGTCACTGCTGCAGGAAGTGGATGCTATAGAACAAGAGAGCATCAAACCGCTGGACGAATGCCAGAAGCTAATAGAGCACGGAGTCAGCACAGCTGATGATCTGCTCCAGGAAGGTAAGGCAGGACCCGTGCTAAGTCTTAGTTCTGCCTTCCAGCATGTCTCCTGTCAAAGCCAGGAATGTTCCTGCTAGGATCAGCACATTTGGCTCGTTCTGCATTCCTCTCAAATGAAACGATAGAAAGAGATTAAAGTTGGATAGACTCATGGGAAGTTACCTTCTGTTTTAATTTCACTCCACTCCTAGGCTCTTGCCCCCTCTTAAGGACTGAGAGTATCTGCTTTTGGACATGGGTCTTGCTTGCAGGAGCGTCCTGCATCCTGCCATGCGAGAATGAATGCATCACGCTGCTTTGAAACAAAACACACCTTGGGTACCGTAATGACAAATTGTCACTGGTCTTATTAAATTAACAACTGACTCCAGTAGAGTTTCAGTGGAGACAAAATGTCAGTCCTCTGTGAGAATAAACTTGGTCTGTTGTGGAGCAATAGTTCTCATTTCAAAATGAAATGGAAATGACTTACTGCTCAGATGAGTGAGTGCATGTCTGTCACTGACAGAAAGTTACCTGTAGCTTATTGCAACAGCAACTGAAGTAAGCCTTGTTTTTTCCCTGATACATGTGACTATGTTAGCGATGGTGTGGAGAATTGCGAGGAGTGGGCTGGCCACTGTGTGGGAAAGGCTTCTCCAAAGGATCTGACAAAACGAGACACGTGGAATGTTAGTAAGAGCGGGTCGGTCTGGATGGTCTTTGAAGGTCCCCCCTGGCTGAACTCTTCTGTTCTGTACCGTGCTGATGCTGAATACCCAGCCAGAAAGGAATGCCACTCCTGACGGTTCTGCCTACGTTGGAGAACCTACTGGGAGCGTGTCTGAGCCATGACTGCGTTGGCAGTTTCCTTGCATTGTTCTCATGTCTCAACTTCAATTTTCTTTCAACATGATCTCAGTTTCATGAACCGACGTGTATTGTGCAGTCTCCCATGGGTAGGAAATCCACCAACTTGCACTGAGATGTGAGTTTAGTGCTTAAAAAACGTGCTGGTTTGGCAGCTCTACGATCCCTGTTCACAAGAATAGTGACAAACCTTAAGAATGAATTTACTGGTTTATTTCTAGTGCCACGACTTCTGGGACAGCTGGTAATCACCTTGCTTGTATTTTACATCTCAGGTTTCTGAATGACAGGGTGGTGACAAAGATGGCTGCTTTGCACAGGTTTGTCAGATCTCGTGAGAGCCTGACGAGCCCTGCCCTTCCCGTGCCGTGGGTCTCTGTAGCAATATGAGCACTGCTAAGTCACGTCGTTAAAATGAACAGAGATTGCATGTGAGTCAGAAAGGAGTTAAGCCTGCACGTTTATTGAATCTCTTGCTGCCAATTATGACATTTGTGTTTCGTTAGAGATTTGCAGTGTTTGTAATCCTCCATTTGGAACAGAAGTGAGCTTGCTTGTGTTGTAAATTACCATAAAGTCATCAGATAGATCATACATCTCTGCAAGCTGAAGCGTGGGCACTACTTTATATGGAAAGCCCACGACAAGATTTCTGCTCATCTCCACACTTCAATACGTGGATTACTTCATTCATTATGACAGTACTGACTGTTTATTTTGTAGCAAAGAGAGCAATGGTTGAAGTTATTTTTTGCTTTTAAGCTCCTGCTTTTTGACTTCCTTGCTCAGAGAAGGTATGCTGCCTTGTTCTTGTTTTAAAGCAGATGGAGAAAAGGATTAGAATTCTGGTTTCTGGCATCCAACCCCAGTTCTGCTACTGTCTGAGACCTGAGGCAAATTATTGCATGCTACAGATGTGTCTACAGGAAGCTTGAGAGCTTCAGAAGTTGCTCCGTAGGCTTTATGTTGTTAACTATAATTGTATTTTCTGGCTAAGCGTCTAGCAAAAATGCTGAGAATGCTTCATGTTTAATTGGCCATTCGTGTCAGAGCTCGTTATTCTTTGAAGCAAAGAATGCCTTTCTTGGACATTTTTCTCATGAGGAATATTTTTACCATTTGATTCCAGGAGAGAGTGCAATCTGTGGAGATGTGGAACAACATAATGAAAAACTTTGCAGCTTTACCAAAAAAGCTTTGCATATTCAGCTAGATAGGTAAGATACCGTCGTTCTGAGCTGGTGGCACATGCGCTGGTCCTGAGCAGGAGTTCTTTTATCCTTTGAAACAAACCCCCTCCATTCCATTCCCCTAAGAGATTTATCCGAGCTGTTGCTGCCCTCCTCACCTCATAGCGTTTCCCTGGGGTTGCCAGTCACCGAGTGAAGCAGTTTTCACCCCACGTCTGTTCTGCAGCAGTCCAGGCTGTTTGTCTGTCAGGGGTGAAACCGCTCCCTGTGGAGCAGCTTGTGTTCCAGAGGGTTTGCTGAGAAGCAGACGGTCTGCTTCGGGCTGGGTGATTTCCGAGTCTCTAAGTTTGAACTGCCCGTGCCAATTCCTGCAGCTGTTCTGTCTTTGCTAAGTCTGTACAGATTGAAGTGTGTGGACAAAACATAAATTTGTAGAAGCTGGCTCCTTTCATTATAGCAAACTTTCCTTTCTCAGCTTACCAGAAGTGCCCTCCTTGGTCGATGTGCCTTGTTTATCTGCCCAGTTGGATGACTGTCTTCTTACCATACTGAGAAATCAAATATTCAGACATGGGACCGTAGCCTCTCGCCCACCTGTACAATTAGAGGAATTTGTTGAGAAGCCCGGAGCTATTTTAGTCCGATGGTGTAAGGTAGGTAAAATATCCAGGGTGAAAATCATCCAGACTTCAGCTTTCTTGAAAGAAACTGGACAAAGCCACTTCTCTCTGGATTTCCTAGTGCCTTAAAGGAATAGCGCACTCCTGTGTGTAGTTAAAAACTTTGGAAGAGATTTTCATCACAGTGGCCACGTTTACAAGCGAGGTGGTGTAGTGATGGTTGGTGCTGAGGCTCGGGTCTGCCTGACAGGACAGCTCTGCCAGGTAGTGCAGTAATGCACCGGGGCCGTGCACTCCCCTTCCCTGTCTATGGAAGAGTCTGGAGGAACAGCTGGCCGTGCTGCCTGCGCTTTCTCCCCATGCTTAAACCAGTGCTAGAAGGGCCTCCTTCATGTACTCTTCCACTAAACAAGCCAATAGTAATCTGTCTGTGATGATGATGTACAAACAAGACTGAGAAATCATGGCGTGTGTGTTTGAGAGATGTGATTCACACGTCTGAACTGCAGAACTGTGTGGTTCTCTTGAAAGGCAGCAAAGCTAAATGCTGTCATTGAGGCTGGACTTGGCTGCTGGGTGATGCTGAGTTTCCCCTTCTGAAGATGCTTTAGCAGACCCAGGATTATCATCCACACGCCTCACCTAACCGGTTTTAGGCTTTTATACCTAAATGTGTTAGTGTTCTAAGGGAAACCCAATACAAAGAGAAAAAAATAATAATATTGGCATTAGCTGTAGTCTCTCTCTGATATACAAAAAGCTTTTCTGGTAAATCATTGCTGTGCTGTGGTGTGGTTCATTCATTGCTGCACAGCTCTGCGCCCCGTGGCAGCCCTGCACAAGCTTTGTTCCAGCAGCAGCCGGCTGCCAGGCACCTTGCCTTGTCAGGGAGGGGGGTTCCGAGCCTAAAACCACGGGTGCTGCTGTCGCACGTAGTCTGATCCTCCTGTGCCAAAAGGAGTGCCCTGAATTGGGCCATGTGTGAGTGGTAATGGAGCCTTTGTGAAAAAAGCCTTTTGACTTAGAGATACCAGAGAATTGGAAGCCATTCCCTGGAGCCATTCACGAAGGATAAGTGTGAACTCTCCTCGCTTTAAAAGCTGTCACTGAATTTCCCATCCAAATTTGGGTTGGGTTTCAGCTTTTGCTCTGCTAGACTGCAAAGCGTTGTGTTACTTGTCTCTTCTGTAGCTTCTAATCTGTGTTCACAGTGTTCTTCTTTCTTTCAGTTGTTTTGCACACTGGTTTTCTTTTCAATGAGGAATGCTTCCTGCTCTTTATTACTTAGTGACTCTTTGCTGACTGCCTGCAATGCTGTCGCTGTGTGTGCCGCTTCAGAGCTGGGAGGAAAACAAGAGCAGTGTCCCTTACTAATGTAAGAAATGTTTCTCTAGGTGGATGATGACTTTGTACCGCAAGATTACAGATTGCAGTATCGTAAGAGCACTGCCAGTCACTTTGAAGATGTGTATGTCGGCTCAGAGACAGAGTTCATAGTGCTGCACATTGATCCTAACGTTGATTACCAGTTCAGAGTCTGTGCCCGAGGAGACGGACGGCAGGAGTGGAGCCCATGGAGCGTTCCTCAGATCGGCCGCACCACGCTGGTTCCTCACGGTATTGTTCCCCTGCTGGTCATCTTATGCCCGTGTCGTTGGTGCAGCACTCCTGGAGGTCCATAACTGGTTTATGGATCTACTGTTTGTACGATTGTGGGGTCTCCTTCCCTACGATTTTTGTCTGCAATGTGTGGTGAGCTATCTGTCCTTTCATCCTGGCATTCATTCTGTGGCTAACTCGGATTTCAGCTCCATAGTGTGAGAGTTGGTGAGCTGTTCAGCTTAGCCATGGCAAGCAGCAGCGAGTTTGCAGACCAGAAGGGATGGTTTCTTTCCTTGTCTCTCATCCCTGCCTAAGTGTTTTGTGATGACCTGCAGTCACATAACAAGTGCTCTTGTCTAGAGAGAAAAACCTCCGTTTTGTTTTCACTTTCAAACTTCTAAATGCAGTGGTTCATAAAGGTTTACCTACAAGATTGCTGTAAAGAGTGGAATTCTGGTGAACCCTGTGAGCTGGAGAACATTCTCTGTAATTGTAAGGGATTTGAGTACGAAATTTTTCCATCGGAAATAGGCAAAACCAGCCCCCGTGCTTTACATGGCTTCAGCTTCCTAGGGGTAAACTGAGTGGACACTGGGAGCGTTTTGTGCAGGCAGCAGCTATTCTGGCTGAGGTTCACGCTTCTGTTTGTTGTTGTTTTGTTTTTTCTTTGAAGAATGGACAGCTGGATTGGAGGGGTACAGCTTGAGCAGCCGAAGAAACATAGCACTTCGCAATGATTCTCAGTCGTGTGGTGTGCTCTACTCCAAAGCTCCTACTTATTTCTGTGGGCAAACGTTAACGTTCAGGCAAGTACTTTCTGAGCAGCTGTTGCTTGGTGCATCTACTGTGAACCAATATTCCTCTTGTACTGTTATATTTGAATTGCCTGTAAACCTGAGTCATGACCCATGTTTGAGTTTTCTCATCAGCTCAGCCCTATTCGAAGTCTGTGTGAAGTCTGAACTTCCTTCTTTTTACTTCCACTTCCTGGCTGTAGGAAAACACCAAATGTTTTTGTAGGACCTGCACCCATCTAGAACAGAGGCTGGAGTGAACTCAGGGGTGGTAGAACGTGGCCCCTGCTGATCAAATGTGTGGCATGTTGAGCTTTTGTTGCTTTGCAGCATCTGTAATGGAATGGTCAGACACCAGCGGAGACTCTCACTGTGTCCTTTAGCTTTGGACCTGTGGGTTTTTTTCTTTGCACTGTGTGTGTTGATGACTTTGGCTGGGAAAATGTTGCACCTTTTGCCAGGTCAGTAAGAATTACAATTGCACTGGTGTCTTTAACAGTTCAGTGCTGATCAAACTCTTGTTTGCAGCTGGCATTAGAAACTCTTGAGTGGAGAAGATACCTTTGGAACTACAAGCTTTTCATTTCCTACAGAATGAGATTAAAACCCTTGGCATCTCTGTTGCCTCTAGCCACGTTGCTGAGATGGTGCCATTTAACAGGGTACCAGGAACTTCCTTTTGGATATGTTGGTTGTGATTGCAGACCTCACAGACTGAAGCTTTATTCCATCTTCCTCTTGGTTAAATAAAATGACTTGCTGTACAGTAGGCAACCCCTAAAGGCAATTCAAGTTCATGATCTATGGAGTAGCGTTTTGTTTCTCCCCTCCTGGTAATGAGTTTGCTTGAGGTGGGTGGTGGTATGAGGATGTACTTGGCTGCCCTGTCTGAGGTAGGATAAAAAGACCAAAAGCTTTCATATGAAATCTGTTGCTAGTTTTAACATCTCTTGGCTCAGAACCGCCTGCGAAATTAAAGGCAGAACTTTGAGGTTTCAGGCCAATGTCTGGTTCTGTTTCAGACCAATGTCTTTTATCTTTTTTTATTGGTAGCACATGAACATCTTCTACTTTGCAGTTTGGTAATGTGGCCTCCTCCCCAAGATGAGATTGTCTCATGATGGCAGAGCAGTAACAGGCACATGTCCTTGAGGACTGTAATGACATGGATCTTAAGATTGAAGACAACCTCAAAACTCGGTTGTGTTCCTCTGCCAAAGTTCTAGGGCAGCTTCTGATTTCCAAGTGCAGAGATTTTGCCAGGCAGTGAAATGGAGTATTTGGTGCTTGGCTTTCTCCATCTGTTGAAACAAAATGTATTCACAGGGGGATAGGTAGCTTGCAGAGCAAACCAAATAAGCAAGGTTCATGTTACAGATGTTTGTGAAGCAGCTTTGTATTCATCCTGTGCATTCAGGACATAGGAATATCTCATCAGTGAAAGGTGAAGCTGTGATAAATGCAGTGTTTTTAAGATGGACTGCTTGAGTTATCCTCTGAGGTAATAACAGACTGAAGGAAAACATCATTGCTGTAAGTGAAGACTCATCCTGTCTCTTGGCAGCCTTCAGGGAGCTGCCCTTAGGGAAGAGAGCGTTTCTGCACAGGGACCAGCTCTGCACTGTCCTGGAGGTTTCTCCTTGCTGCTTTGTGTTAGCTCCCGTGAAGTGAGGAGGTGGGGAGGGAGGGCAGCCCCGCTGCAGGGGAGCTGGGCGCGATGCTCGGTGTGGCCGCAGCCTGGATTCAGTTGCACTCAGCCTTGGAGTGTTCCCTGTCCTGCTGCTTGTGCCGTGCTGTCCTCTCTGCTGCCCATCCTGGTGACTTTTATAGCGCTCTGCAAAAAAAGGGTGTATATAAATGAGCAAGTAAGTGTGGGTACAGATTGATAGGATGCAACTCTTACTTTTTAGTGGATCTGTATTTATGCTTTTGACTTTTTTGGGGTCATTCGTGGGTTGGAAATGAGCGTACAGACAGACGACTCAAGCAACTCTTCCTTACCCGGAGATGGAATTAATTAACATTACCTTGTGCACGAAGGCACTGCCTTTCTAACAGCTCTGCATAAAACTTCACTTGAAGCTTAAAATCTAGAGTGGGGTACCAAAGTGAACTCAAAAGCTTCATTTAAAGCTGTTTTAGGAAAACATTGTGGGTCACCTCCATATTAAAAGCCCCCTGGATAGTTGAACTCGTCTGTTTTGCTTTGCTTTCCAGCACAGGGCTCTTGCTATCTCAGTGACATTCCCAGGGGACTGAATAACCTATGTGTGCAACAGTAAAACATGCTTCCAATTTTATCTTCCCTGTTTGTCACAAGTTAACCCGTTGTGTGCTGCTCTATTGCCCAGCTTAATTTTCAGTGCTTAAAAGCTTCTGCTTAACATTTTGTATTTTTTGATAACAATCACAAATCACGACTTCTTTCCCTTAAACTGTAAAACCAAACAGAAAGGCAACAAAAGCAAACAGAAAACCCCATTGTTTGACTTCCTAGAAAAGAGCAGCTGAGTTTCTGAGTTCTCGGAGTCGCTCCGGGCTCCAGATGTGTGATTTAGTACCTCTCAGCAATGACAGCGCAGGGCAGAGGGCCCAGGCAGGGCAGCACTGTTTGGTGCACAGCCTGCAGCCTCGCTCAGCTGCTGGAGCCCTGGGCAGCCCCGTCCCAGGCCCTGTGCACGACTTGTTTGCTTTTCCTTTGGAGACTTTCCTGGGACCAAAACCCAGCTGAGCAGAAGCTGAATTGTCAGTGCTTCCCAGGTATTACTCTTGATATCAGTTTGTACCAAGCTGATTTACTTCTTAAACAAAACAAACCACCACCAGGATCCCGGTATGGGTGACCGTGGTTTTGCACGTACTGTCCGATTCTCAGGACACGGTTCAGACAACTGAAAATCATTTCAAAAGACTCCAGGGTGCAGCAGCGGGGAAATTCTTACCAGAGAGCAATGGAAACGTGATGGAAATTCCTCTTTTGTACAGAATAGCAGAGTGCCGCTCCGCGGAGCTGTTGCAAAAGCTGGCAGGACTCGGGGTCACGCTGCAGCGATCTCTCCCAAAGGTTGGATGAATTTGGAGAGAGCCCTGGAGCGCAGGGCAGGGGGCTGACGTGGCAGGGCACCGCTGCGCGGATTGCGCTGTGTGTTGTGGTGGGAAGCGTCGGGGTCTGACTCGACTTTTTGCCTGCTAGAATTGAAACTGTGGGACAGCCAGACAGACGGGACAGCCTGGGAGTGTGCGTGGAGCAGCAGAACGGCTACGACTCTCTGCAGCGAGATAAAGCTGTGTGCATTAGCACAAATGGTGAGTCCGGGTCACGTGGCTGAAGAATGCGATCCGTTTTTTTCCCCGAAAACCCCGGCGCCTTGTCCTTTGTGCCCCTGGGTAATGCGTGAGCACCTTCACCCACACTGCGTGGACGTTCTGCTCGCAGTTACGATCCGTCCCGAAGTCCTAGGTCTCGTGTCTCCCGCAGGCAGTTCCTGCGGTGTGCTCGACGTGACAGAAAGCAGCGGGGCAGGATCGCCTTTCCTTTTCATTTGCCTGCAAAAATGAGAAATAACGTTGGATACCTTGCTTGTTTCAGGGGCAGTATTTGTAAACGGAAAAGAGATGACAAACCAACTGCCTGCCGTTACTTCGGGATCGACTGTGACGTTTGACATGGAAGTTGTGCAGTTAGGGCCTCCCAGCAGCGAGGGGGGGAGCTTCAAGCTGAGAGTGACCATCAGCTCTAACAACAGGGAAGTGGTGTTCGACTGGGTGCTGGATCAGTGCTGCGTCTCCCTGTATTTTGGGTGTTCCTTTTCGTACCCAGGCTGGAAAGTGCTGGTGTTTTAACAGCTCAGCAGAGTGAAGATTCTCGCTGTAATGGGCGCTGTTACGACCTGGGCTTCCAGCTGTTTCATAACAATCTTTCTTCTACTTGAACTCCACTGTATTGTACTTCTGCTGGATTCATTTCAAAAAATAATTGTGAAACAGTGGATTTGTTACTCTGGAAAAGGTTGAATAGGCAGTTACATAGACAATTTAAAGCAAGTCTGTAAGATGTTTTTTTTTTTTTTTCTCCAGACTTGATTTTTTTTATCAGTATTTCATTGTACTCGAGGCTCAGGGTACGCCTGTTGTATGAAATTAACTTTGCTTAATGCTGCTGTTCTGTGAAATAAGCCTGTAAACTTTTAGGGAATTGGAGGTAATGGACCAAAGTTGTATTTATACCACTCATGAAAAGAGCAAAGTACTTAGAGCAGCGATGCCCTGCTATGCTTCCTTGTATGCAATGCTGCCTTAGTAAGAAGAACAGGCAGTGGATCCTGCGTGCCACAGCAGTTCCTTCTATGCACGGTACTGTTCATTCCTCCACAACATTCATCCATTCCGGGTGTCTGAGCCGCAGTGTTTGTTCAGATGTGGAGCTAGTCTGTTCAACGTCTCACTCACGTGCCTTATTTCCAGGTATTACTGAATTGTCTTCTATATTGTTGCTTGGAATATATTTTCTAGAGTTGTTCCACAGTGATGCTTCCATCCCCAGCTTAATGCTGACCCTTGTCCTGACCTACCCCGATACCTGCAGCAGGACAGTTACCTGATCTGGTCTGAATGTCTTTCCCAGTTATACTTTGTAGCCTAATCTGAGCAAATCATGGGGATTCAGTGCTTAGGTATGACACATAGATGGTGGGAAGCCATGATTCTTCACAGAGCCCTGCAGAGGGCAGAGGCACCTTCCTTTCTATTGTCCCCTCAACAGAGACGGTGAGTGGCTGTTCCCCTCACGTGTGGGATTCCTAGAAATGCCCAGTGCTGACCTGCACCCGTGTGCTCCGCTGCAGCAGCGCAGGCCTCGCTGCAGGGCAGGCAGCCCCACAGGGCAGCGTGCGGCCCAGGCTGAGGGGACGGGGCTGAGCTGTGGGTGCGGGCTGCGGGCAGAGCCCCCGGCACAGACTGAACCTGGGGCGGGCAGAGTGGAGCAGATGGTGCCAATTCAGCTCTTTCCCCCTGACGGAGATAAGGGATTAATTTAAAATTTACATAAAGTTACCAGTATTTCCCATAAGTATCAAGATTTATAATGATGAGCTTGTCAAACAGAGATTATTCTTTGGACAAAAGATGGAATTGTGATACTACTGGATTTAAGGAGTATTTTCAAGTATTGTTCATTGAGGACCTTAAAACAGGCTTTCTTAGCTCAACCATGTGAAATTAGTAATATATTTTTAATAACACCTAGACAATCATTCTGCTCTTCAGTTTTAACATGCTACATTATCCCTTTATGCTAGCATAAACAAGTTGGATTGGTGTCCCCCGTATTTACACCGTCAGTACAAAAGCATCAGTCGTCATTCATTTTTCTGCAGACATCTGTCATGGGGAACTGCAGAAAAGGAAAATGGAGCTGGTAGCTTGATTTAGAAGAAAAAAATGTGAGTAGATTCAGACAGATTGAAAGAACTTTTATGTATATATATATATATCAGGATTGGCTTTTACTATTAAACATGGAATAGTGGACACTTGCAGGTAAGACTAATCAGTGCAAGCAAGGAAAAGCCTGTGGTATTCTCAATTTCTTAAGCAAAACTATCTCAGTGTTAGGGAGTAGAAAGATGCTTGCATCTGCTGTACGTGCAGTATTCCTTTTAGCTGTTATGTGAAGAGTATCACCAGCAGCGTGCTGCATCCCGTCTGCCATCTTCAATACTGTTCTGCTGCTGTAGCCACAAAAGTTGAGATGTTGCAGCTGACTCAGCACTGCTCACAGAGCAGCCCTGCTGGCAGTCACCTTCAGTCTTGCTCCACTTGGATGCGTTGGTAGTTTTACCCGTAAGACTTCAGGGGTCAGGTACTAGCTCTACGTCAGTACTTTCAGTGTTTGAAAACGCAAACAGCAAATACCTACGCTTGTGAGGAACCAGCAGCTCAGGGACCTTCTCACCTGCTTCTGGAGGGTCTAGTCAGACTTGATGCTGCAGGGTATTCACCAGCATTTTAGAACATGAAGCTTGAGTTCAGGTACTTCCAGAGACAGTAATGCTTTGTTCATTTAGAATATAATTAGCAAGCAGCTTAAGATAACTGTGAAGGGCTATCCCAGGATGGGCTATGCCAGGACACCCCTGCTGCTCCCCTTGAGCTGAGGATGGGAAGACTGAATATTTTTTCTGACCTCAGTTTTTAGCTCATTTTGACCGGGGCAGCTTGTCAGCTGTGAATTTGTAACTGAGAATGACGAGCTGCCCAAATGACGATTAGGTACGGCTCAGCCACCTCCTGACAGCTGTACACTTACACCTGGGAGGGGAAGAATCCCAGGACAAGGGAGCTGAGTAATAAAATAACAAGGTATCCCAAGAACCAGAAGCGGTTTGGATTAAACAGGCTGAAGTTCTGTTCTTCCACAGCAGAGTTGAGCTAGATGGAAGACTTGGCCCTTCCTTTACAGCTTTTCCACCTCTAGCTATTGGAGCCTTGCAAGCAAGAGTGTTAACTGCTTGGGAAATCCTGGAAGCGTTTTCTGAAGCTCGTATGTTCACTTACCTCAACTAAGATGTTTGTGTCAAGTGAAATTTGAATTTTTTTAAATAAAGTTTTATCCCACAACTGTGTTTGCAAGCTGTGATTGGGGCATAATGCTGGGCATGGCCGAGTTCCTCTATCAAGAGCACAAACGCATTCTGTAGCACTGCACCTCTCACAGAGCTGCTCCATTTTTCTCATTTTCATCTTCAGTTCCTCCAAAGTCCCACGAGTTGTGCAGTTCATTTACTTCCATGAAAAACTTGCATCTATACTGGTATCTCTTGCAAAAAAGTATCCTTATTAGTTACCAAAGCATTTGTCAATTACGTCCTCAATATTCTATCACAGCTAATTTGTTTTACTGCTTGCATCTCCTGTTGGTTTCATTAAGTGCTGCAGCTCTTCTGCGTAGGTTTTGGCTCCTGTTACTGATTAAGTGAGAAGCAGAACAGCGAGGGAAGTCCATGCTGAACTGAGTTCTTGCTGCCTTAGTTCTGCTTTACCTGCAGCTTGCTCCATTTCTTTGGTGTCTTTGCAAGGGAACGTACGTAACTCGTGAAACCAGTAAATAAGGAAGCTGACAGGAGAGAAAGCTTCCGTAAACACAGCACTTCTATGAAGAGCCTACTTCAAAAGATGGGGAGTGTTTCTCCTAAAGAGCACAGCTTCAGTCTTTGATCAGGAAACTTAGGACAGCAGACAGCACAGTCCTGGAAGGAATGACTTACCTTCATGCAAAGCTCTTCTCCTGGCTGTGCAAGCACTGGAGAGCAGATCTACAACGAGGAGCTGGGCCGGCAGAACACCTTCATTCCAGCACTCGATGATGGCACCAAACTGCTCTGTGAATGAAGAAACAGTGAACAAGAATCATCGCATTGTCCTCACAGATCAGCTCCTACCGTGGCAAAGGTAAAATCAAATTGCTGACTCGGAGCAGCTTACGTGTTTTAGTTTTAAGTGATTCTCTGAGCTTGTAATCAGTATGGCTCAAACTGTGGCTCCTTCATCCCAGAAAGCAAATCTCTGCCTGCTTCCTCCCCTCACAACCCACTGCCTTTCAAGGGCTGATGTGGTAACCACGCTTACAGCGCTCAAAGCAACTTACGCTTACGTTCACCTAACAATTTTGACTAGAGCATCTACTACACTGAATTTAATACGGAAGTGGTCGGTTGCAACTTGGGGTTCAGAGACCAGTTGTATTAAAATAAGCACCAAAAAACAGACCAGAAATCTGCCGTGGGCATAACGGGCTCCTTGGAACATCGCCAGCCTCAGAGAAGGGCGTGCTGGAGTCACGCTTATGGAATCCAGCGGCCGCAGCCTGTATCTGAGCATCCCATTCATTGTTGACATGGAAAAAGGGTTTCAGCATCTGCTCTTGGACAGCCGCTATTATTCCGGTGAGCTCTGCAGCTTGCTGCTCTCCTAATTCTGCAGCAAGGACAGAACTGGGCCTCTGCAACACGAGGGACACGGTTCTAAACCGCTAACAAGCTCAACTGCGAACAGTGTAAGATTGCGTGAAACATTAACGACGGCACGTAGAGAAACAAAACCTGACTGCTCTTATTCTTCTACCAGCAACACTGCGCCATAGCTTCACACTCACAGTTCTCCCAGGTAATTGAAGTGTTTGTAACACAGCTGGAACTGGCCATTGCTGGAGACACCTCACACGGAGAGCAGAGCGGCAGGTCCGGGCAGCAGAGGGGCTCGGTGTGAGCACAGAGGCAGGAGTTGCTGCACAGCGCCGCTCGGGGCCTCGCTGCATGCACACAAAAGGAGCAGACAACCATCGTGGCACATTTTATATTACTGAACTTTATGTACAAAAGCCGATTTCAAATAAAACATTTAATGTAAAAACAATGGTTCATTTAAACAACTGAACTGGTTTCGTTTTTGCCTATTTTTTTTTCTCTTTAAACATCTACTGTACCATTCCAATTGTTGAAACCAGCTTACACGGCATCTTCAAAACCTCTCAAAGGTACATATAGAAAAGGCATCTTTATAAATAGAAAACAAAGGGATTTTTTCAGCTTTTATTATAAATTGACATGACATACAAAGTTTACTGGACAGAAGTAATTTCATTACTGTTTTTTGGGGGATCACCAACTTTTTGTGCAAACAATGCTAGCCTTCTTTTAAGCATTAAGAGCATAACTGCTTAAGAAATGACATAAGCAATAATTCTAGAACTACATCTCCCCTAAAATAATCTATTCTTTTTTTACATATGTGCACAGCTTTAGCAAATTAAAGCCAGAGAGAAATGCTTGATGTACTATCCAGAGGCATAATTAGAGCTCGCTAAAACCCAGAGCTGGCAAATTCAAGAAGTCTGTAATGAAAGCTGCAGTTTCCCTCTTTCCTATTTTGTACACAAAATCAGTGACTAAGAACTTAATACTGGATGACAAATCACATCCACACCATTAGTTAAATAGTCTCACAGTTAAACACATCTTAAAGGACCATCAAAATCAGTATTTACATTTTATAAATTTCTGAAGACACCATTAGAAAGCTTATATACCCCTTAAACAAATAGGGAACTGCATCTCATGGTGATGGAATGAAATAAAAAATTAAAAATACCTGTATTTACAGCAGCATTGTTCCTTTATAAATAAAGAATATGAAAAATGCAATATTTTAAGGATAATAAAAAATTGAGGTGATGTCACTCAACCACAGTGCTTGCTGGAATAAACCCTTCGGTGCTGATACTGTACCAGTAGTGAAACCACTTTCCATTGGAAAAAATCTGTAAACGTATGCATAAAATGTGTTAACAGCAGTGCAAAACTGCTCAAATATAGTTTAGTCAGCATCTTAGTATCTGTATTGAATACAATACATCACAGAATACTTGCATAAGAAGTGCAACACATTTTCTGGTCCAATTTTACAGTGCATTTTTCCCTCAAGAGTGGCATCTCAAAAGCCAAAGCTAATCCACGGGCCTGGCCTTGCAGTCTGTACTCAGGCAGAACAGCAGGCGTGCGCTTCCCAGGAAGCCGGTTGGCGTCACGCCTACATACGGACTCCAGGCTCGGCGTTAGCATGGCACCGCGAAGCAGAGCCCCAGCCTGAAGGCCTGCATCGAATCCTTTGTGTAGCTGTGTAAATGCATACTAAAAAATATAAAAGGAGCTAATGTTCAAGTTTTAAATGGTACACTGTGTGATCAACGCATCAAATTATCCACGAAAACCAAACTGCCGGTAACCTCAAAAAGCCAAGGTGGTACTTCACTGTGTCTGCAACATGAAAAGCCAACATCTTTCCAAACAGGCACACGACAAAGGAAGTGCTAAGTTTGCCAACTTCAAAATTTTAGTGTAAAATAAATTTGTCATTACGATCAATTCATAAATGATTTCAAATGCAAGGATCAAGCTTAAACTTTAAATAGTGAGACATTATCTTCACAAAAAGCTAACTGGAGAATTTCTAAATAAGAAAAGCAGAAACTGTATCCCAAACCCCTTTCCCCAACGTTTCACAACTTCATGGTAGGAAAAACAGCCAGATACAGATGCAAAAATCTTAATATAAAAACTGTTTTACATATATTTAAATTATGTAAATTCCATAAAGTTCTTAAGACACTAATTACTAAAATTACAAAAAGATTTTCATATTGCTCTTCATGCTCAAACTCTTAGAATATTGTCATTACATCACCAAAACCGATATACATGTAGTACTTGCATAATTAACTGAATAGAAACCCTGTCAAAACGATATCCTTGTTGAAATCATTTATTTCCATCCAGCAGTGCCTGTTTGGAATCTGTATTTCTTGTGTGTAATTCTTTATAGAGCTCATGCACCCTAGAATGTCACTTCAATGCTTGTCCGTTGAATGGAATTTCACTTCTGACTTCAGAGCTTTTGTTTCTTGCTCTGTTTTGTGACACCTGAGATGCTCTCCATTTCTGAAATTCTCTCTCTCATGTTATTTTCACTGTATCCGTTTGTTGTCCCACTCTGCTCCTCAGAAGATTCCTCATCCATTGGGGAGGTCGATTCTCCTTTCTCTAGTTTCTGCTGCATCTCTCGGAGCCGGGCAACAGCTTTGTCTATTGACATGATGCTGATGAGGTTAAAGTCATGCATGCTGACCAGATGTAGCATAAAGTTTCGACACAAGTTCTTCTTAATTATTTTTTGTCCGTAATTTTCAACAAACAGCATACAGGCATGATTCATTTGATTGTCAGCAATAAACCTGCCGAATTAGAAACCAACCGTTACGCAAGAAGAATATTTTCAAGACCAAAAAGATACATGGATGAACCGCGTTGCAGTGTAACTGCACAGACTATTATGTATTCTCATCATTTGCAACTTCATTATTTTCAAAGCTGCGGTGCTACAAGGCACAAGGAGATATTTTCAAACTGAACAGACAGCTTCCTACCAAGCTGGCCTGCAACAATCCCTAAGAACGGAATTTAAAGTGCTTAGCAAACTGCAATGCAAAACAGTCAACCAAGTACGTAACTTCTTTGTATCAAAATTAAGTTTATGGTAACATACCCGTGCTTCATAACATGAAGATTCCATAATTTCATCACTTCTTTTTCTCCTTCATTAACATCAGAGAATTCTTCAATTTGCTGGAAAGATAAAGGAGTGAGAAAAAGGACAGGACAAGGAAAACACATGTGAGAATCTCATGTCTACTACAAGCAGTGAAAGCACACCTACAATTCAACGCATGTCTCCTACACAGAGAAGCAACTACTGCTGAGAATTCAAGAACTGCAGTCAAAAAGATCAGAACAAAGTCAGATCATGTAGAGATCTGCGATAAATTATTTCCATATTATGTACACACTGCTGTGTTGCAGTGACACCACCATCTCTCTGAAGGAGAAACAGCACAAACTGAACAAAACTTGCTAGGACTCACGTGAACCGAGCTAGCAATGCAACGGAAGACAAGGAAATACATACTTTGTTACATCACTGCTGGCAGAGCAACACAAAATTTTCTGCTTACTCTCCAAGTGAATGTGTAACTTTCACAACGGATGCCCTATTTGTTCCCTAAAACAGCCGCAGAGCATCACTTAAAAACTACAATCCACTGAAAACAGCTTTGAATTGAATAATTACAGTAATGGTTTTCTCCCGTAGCCATTCAGGGTCCTTTTCATCCTCACTGTCTACTTCCATTTCTTGCGGACGGAGAGGTAAACATGTGTCACTGTGGAAATACAAGCGATTGTGCCCACTGCTGTACGTTCGCTGCTGTTCTACTTCTCCGTCTTCAGACTCGAGAAATTCGGACATACTTGCTTTCGTACGCTTTGGCCTAGCAGAAGGAAACAAGTTCACTGCTTTCAACCATTACATCAGATATGCCAGTACTATTTGTGGGAGCTGATTGGTACAAATTCTTCTTTTAAGCTCCAGTTTGCAAAAATAGAGGAGAATAAAGTCACCAACAGTGTAATACACCCCATTAAAAAAACAACAAGTCAACCCATAACTCCTCCCCCCAGAAAACAACATTCTAACTTTGGGGAAGAGCAGTTTTAGGACAAAGTTGTTAAAAAAAAACAAAACAAACAAAACAAACAAACAAAACCAAAAAAAAACCAAAAAAAAACCACCTCATGATGACAGAAATGCCTCAACAGATGTCAAATCACAGATAAAGATACCATTCCTCAACAACATTTTATTTAGTCAGAAACAGCTGTACTTTAATGCTAGTGAAATTTACCACTGTTCATGCACAGCTTTGGATTTACAGATCTCGGCCATGTGCTGCGTTACACAAGCATGAACAGACTTGCTTTTCCATCTCCCTACCTGCATACGAGTATGTGTGTGATAGGAGTTCTTTTGACCGGGCCATTGCGACTGAAGGCAAACCCAGGCTGACGATGGATGTCCTGCGGGTTCCCTGCGTACGAGCCGTCATAGCACTCGTTGATAGACACATCTATCCTAGCACCTTTCGGATGATACTGAAACAGATAATCACAAATCTATTTAGCAAGCAGCAGGAGGTTTAAACGAGTGACCTTCCCAGTTCCAAACACCTTAAACAAGATCCTATCAATAGGCTGACAGAGCTCTAGTTTCCTTTTACACCCACCACCCAAATAATTTATAACTTCTAGAAACAAATTATCCTAAAGCTTCCTTGCTCTACTCTGTCTTACTGTTTCACATGAAAACACTCAGAATACATCTCAATATTAAATTAAGGACAATGTTAGTAAAAGCCTGCTTAACAAGCATCCTAGAAATTAGAACACTCCTAACTAGCTAAGGAGCAAAGTTTTGGAATAAACTTCTGAGCAGGGTATTGGGTCCAGGAAACTACATACATACTTAAAAAACCAACAATTTATCTTCAGGATCACAATGAACCACAGGATCTTGTGGTTTGAATCACAGGACCTTACCAGCATAACTAAACGTAATATGGACTTAAAATGTTTTCTGCCTTCTTAAAGCTTCAAGAGACTTCCAACCAAATGTAGAATACATTGCTTTTTACAACAGAAGAAGAACATGCTGATGCAAAAGAGGTACCTGTTCTAAGAATGCAGCCCACAAATTTTTGTTTCTCATGTAACATGAAATTACATTAATGTTGACATGTTAAGTAAATTCAAAGGAAGCTGCACTAAACCTGTAGATACAGTCCTCCAACTTAACAGACTAGCAATGAACTCGTTGCATCATATAATCTGTGTCAAACTGTACAGCATTTCATACCATTAAACTACCACAATGCTACTTACAACATAATTAAAGATAAATCTGCTGTGACAAAGTTTAAGGTGTTTGAGTAAGCTATACAGTTTCCGACAGTTCAGCGTGCACCATGGGCAATGCAAGTCATCTCGGGCTTCGGTCTGCTGTCTTGTGTTGTTGTTATAAAGGAACTGATGCAAACAAAGAAAAAACAGTGTTAGCATCAAATGAATTTCATTCATCAACCTTCCAACCCCAAAACAAAGCTGGACTTCATTTCAGGAAACCTCTGTAGTATGTTTTTGGGATCACTAGATCAGCTCACTTTACTGAAACAATGATTTTTTTGAGCACTCCCTCCCCCAATTCGGAGAGCACCTCTCCCTCTCCAGATGTCCAGGTGTATTTTGGAATATGTCAGACATGGCCCCAAGAAGATTAATTTTTCTAAAATACTTCCTGTAAAAGAAACATGTGGAATGGGTCCTCCTACGTGAATTTGAGACCCCTTAGGGCATCCATCAAGGCAGCAAATGAGACAGTTATACAGCCACCACTGAACCTTTCACCCAACTCAGATGTGAACATTATAATCCCTCACAATATTTACATTCTTCCCTCCCACCACTCCTTATTTTCAATACCTGGTAAAATATTCGCAACTTTTGTCGAGGTTCATTTAAAACATCTCTCTCTTTTCTTGTTTGAAGGTCTGCTGGCAAGGATTCTTTCACAGCTGAAAAAAAACACATGTATAAACATGCATTTCAGTTTAGGGTAAAGAGGAAAAGATGGAAGTTCCACGAAAGGTACCCTGCTTCAGAAGGGAATGAGCTCTCTCGTGAACTTCGATGCAAGCAGCTCACATCAGCAAGAAGCCTTGGTGCTTAGTTTCTCTCACAAATCTACAGGCAAAACCACCACTTCCAAACTATATCTTCAGTTTTGGATAACCCTTCAGAGAACTGAAGAACAGCTGGGTAAACATTTTCCTTTCCCCTGTTAAACAACCAGAATTCTTTAGCTATAGATGCCTTTGATGTCTTTACTCCATTGGTCCACCTTGGGAAACATGCTGAAGCAGAGTGGAAACACGGGATTCACACACTCTTGGGAAAGATGCACCAGGATCTTCTCTTCTAGTTATCAGAATCTTTAAGTTATTCAAGTTTCCTACCATTTCCACTCCTTTCTTGGCAGTGACTAAAAGCAGCACATGTACCCTCCAATGCTGAGCTTTGCACTACCGTATATTCCCACAATAAGCATCTGCTGTACTATTTTGGAAAGTGACACTATAACTTCACCAACTTACTGAAATACTCAGCTTCTCTGATGCTAAAAATACAGCTTCTAACACTACATTAATAATGCAGCCCTGCCACATCCCTATTGCTCCTAATTATTACGTAGTAAACTAGTACACATCTTGTAGTGTTAGTCAGCCATCATTTCCTTTTGCAAGACTCAGCCACAAACCTAACAGATTACAAAGTAGGTCTCCCAGGAAATTCTAAAATACAAGGAGACCTGGTACAAGGAAATAGAAAGAAAACAGAACAACTCTGAAGTGAAAGTTCTAGTGCTTTCCTGCTTCGGTTGCCTTTCTCCTTTTAGGAAATACTTCACAACTGCATGTTTTAAGTGTCAGCCTTTCATCTTTAAGGACTTAAGAAAAAAATTTAAGTCTCTGCCATCCCTAGCTCAGGTAAAATACAGAATTCAGAAGACAGAAATCAGCCTTACTTTAAATATTCTTGTACAAAGAAACCTCAAAACACAGAAGTGCTAAGCAGGTGATTATTCAGCACCAGAACTAAAGTTTGCTTACCTATAGTCTGAGTAGGTTTAACAGAATTGGGTTTGTTTTCTTGAGGCAGGCTTTCAGAATTTCGTGTTGCAAGAGGCTTGGCTATAGGAGCTGTAGACTTATCATTTGTGTCTCCTGTCCAACGAAGAGTAAACTGAAGTGTAGGTCCCTGAGAAAATGTTTCAAATGGAGGCAACCTCTGATGGGAAAAAAAAAAAAAAAGAAGCAAAAACAAAACTCCCTTAGAATTAGCAGCTCTTAAAAACAGACAATATATGTATTTTTCTAAGACAAATGCATAAGTCATTAAAAAAATAGCTGCCATACCTACAATAGTTGCTAACATCTGCTTGTCTAACGATCTAGTATAGCCAAAGCTTTCCTAAACCAGGAGTTGAATTTAAACTTGTTTCCACACATCCTGAAACAGAGGTGCTGTTGCTTGTTTAGCCTATTTCATTTTCAGAGCAACAGCCACTGCACTTTGATTATTTTTCACCTTTATCTAGAACATTTAAAGTGAAGACAAGCCTTTCAGCTACAAAAACAACCCATACCTTCCCATCAAGTATTGTTTCCCATGTTGCTCTTTTCTTACTGATGGGACACTCTTCCATTTCCTGCATGGCCACTTCATATTCTCCATCCAGAAGCTGCAATCGTCTGTCAACCAGAAGTATATCTTGTGAGCGATGAAACTGATTTTTAATTTTATTGTTTTCTTATTAAAATCTAAAATATATATCACAGAAACTAACTTTCCATGAAACTAAACGGAAATTTTCAGGCAAATTTAAATGCGCGCTTTGAAGCCTACAGATAGTAAGACTAAGATCTGACTGCATCTCCAAACGAAAAATGCACTAAGAGATAGCAAACAAATCAAAAAACAAGTTTAAGTTTAGTATTAAAAAAATCCCTAACAATTAACAGAAACAATATTTACTCTGGAATTATTACCTGTTTTTATCAAATACAGTCATTTGTGCTACAAATGTCTTTTCTCCATCTTCACGATTAGAAGAATTCCTTTTTCTTCTAGCTGGAAGCTCCTCATTGACATCTGCACAAAACAAACATGGTACTCAATTATTATAAAGGCACACACTTGAATAACAGAACAGCTTCGACACAGTTATAAAACATTACTGGCTGTTGATTGTGTCAGATGTATTACATGCAACAGAATGACATAGTATTTAATGAGCAGCTAAATATCGATGGAAAAAGCACTTAGCAGAACAGCAAACATAGTTTAGATATGCTCATGTATATTTCCAGCCCAGTCACATTACTCTGTTACTATAAAGAAACTTGCATTTGGCTTTCCTCCTTTTCAGTTAAAAAACAGTAAGACAAGAAGGTTTGCATCCTACACGCAGTCTTCAAGGCTGCAACATTTCTGATATAACACCCTGATAAGATTATGAAATTAACACATTTTAAAAAGGTATTTATTGGATAATTATTTAGTTTTGATGAGAGCGTGTGAGAGCACCTACTGCTGAGTCAGCAGTGACCAGTGTTGACGGAGGTTTAATGTCAGGCACACAGACCACAGTTACATTATCCCCCTGTTGGGGCTGCCTACACCTTCACCATCGTACATTAATAAAAACTGGTGTTAAATTTAGACAGAAATAGAAACAGTTTCTAGCTAAAAACTATAGTTTAGCCCTATTGTGGAAAAGGCTGAAAACAAGTACAAGTCAATTCAGTCACTCATCTGTTACTGCCTTCCCCAAAGTAGGATCTACAATGCAGACCACGACAACTATATACATGCCTACAAGATAAACCTCATAAAATAATATTTAAAGACTAAATTTACCAATGTTTTCATTAGTCTCGCCATTAATCAGTCCATTAAAATCTCTTCTTCCTGGGCGAGTTACTCTGAATAACAATGAGTAAGACTTCACCATATGGCTGTTGCTTGGTTCGAACTCATTGCTGGAAACTGCAAGTGATGGGAAGTTGCCTGGTTTGATTTGACTGAGGTCTGGGTTTAAAGGCACCTGCTTTTTACCTGTAGGAACCTGTCTTATTGGACAACTGACATCCTGTAGGAAAACAAGAAAGCTAAGGTTTAGGTTTTTAGAATACAAAATTAACTGACATTAATTGTTAAAAATTATAATTTATGGACTGTACTGTCATCTTTTTGAAAATAAGCCCTGCAACAGGAATAAACAAGAACAGAAGGACAACGCCAGGTTTTAAATGAAAAACATACTTCAAAGCGTACATAAAATGGTCAACTTCTAGCAACAGCCATCTTTCTCTAAGTGATTAAATTAATACTAGCATGAGACATTCTGAAAAAACTGCAGAACAGTCATTAATGCTAATTTAATTCTGTTTCCTCAGAGAAATGAAATGTTTTGGTTATATATATATTCTAAGGGCTTCCTATCTTCTCCTTCCAATATTACAAAGTGCACTTACGTGCTATCAGGGAGATAAAGACCCACTTCCCTAGGATTTATTATATTCAGTATCTCTCAGATAGATCATGGAACACTGTGAAATACTGGCAAAACAAGGTGAGATGGCCTAAGCATGAAATTTGAAACAAAACATATTTCAAAATGTTAACTCTTAAAACCACACCAAAACAGTTCAATATCCTTAAGGAACATATACGGAGTTCTCACTACAACTTCTCCTTTTTGGGTTAAAAATTATGGTGTGCATTACTGAGCCACCCAGAGCAGTGAGGATAATGTGTCAGCTGGTGTGAAACACAGCTAAAGCAGAAAAGAAGAGAAGAAAACTCGGTATGATTCCTAGCAGCTAAAATCTCCACTAACAGAGATGGTCAATGTATAAATGTGGGTACAGAAAAAGCAAGGAAAGAGACAAGAGTTGGCAGATGACCTGGGACTTCAGAACAATTAAAACTTCTTCCATTTCACCTGCTAACTATAAGAAGCATACACTATTTTAGGACGTTTGATTGCCAACACAATTAATAGTTTAATGGTGTGATACAAAAAGTGAAAACAGAGGTGGGGCTGAAATCCAGAATGAGTGACTATGACTTAAAAGTAAGTGAAATTCAACAAAAATAAGGCAGAGTGCCTTTGTAAAACTTTCAGTTATTTCTCAGGGAGCAGAGGAAAAAAAGATTTACGTATTTGCTTCTGAAGAATCCTTTATTCAGTCAACAGAAAACAGTTTCTATTGATGAGTACGTACACACTAAATTAATCTCAACAGAAACAGAATTTCAGCATTAGCTCCTTGTTTGGCAGTGGTAAACAGGTGTTCCAGGGTCGTGCACACGCTTTGCTCTACCACGTATTAACAGTTTGTCACATCACTTTTACCTTTCGTTTCTTGTGGCAAACTTTCACTAGCAGTACTTCCAGGGTTACAGAGTTTTGTTCATTCTCTGAGTTTTGTGATGGCTTATCTAAACAGAAATAAAGATTTTAAGTTCTGAAAAAGTAAAAAATCTGTTCAATGATGTAAATAAACGTGAATATTTTTTAAGCATAGCTACATGCAGGCACAAAGATTCCAGTCGATTCTAAGTGTCAATTCTCCCTATATTTACTGCAGATTCCCACTTTAGAACATATCCTACCCAATAACTACTAGCAGATTAAAAACATCAGCAAAGTTATCTTTGACATCCAACAGAACCTTACTCTTGGTTTCTTCTTGAAAACAATTCTAACTTTTTTCACAAAAACAGAACCAGCAAAAAAAAAAAAAAAGCCAGCTTCAGTTCTGGAGCTAGAGTCATGAAGATGAGTGTGAAGACACCCACACACCCATGTGCTGAAACAGCACACTGCACGGGAACAAACACGTGCTACAGGTGAAAACCTGAACAAGCTCCACGTGCTTCAGTTGAGAATTCCAGTAGCTGGTCTGGAGATGCCAGCAGTTTTATGAAAAAAAGGATTTTTTTTTCAATTTTAAATACAAGATACATTGGAAAGTTTGCCTTAGAAAATACAAATTCCAAACAAATAAAAAAGCCACCGTGCTCTCTTGAAAGAATTTCCAAAATATTTTTCTATCCAGACAAATGAGCGTATCAGTTGTGCCAGCTGCCGGAATTTAAATATTTTCTATATTTTTTATTTACTACAGTGCACATTGTTTATCTGCATGGTACAAACAATTGTCATGCTCCAGCTATATGTAGTACTCTCTTGAAATGAATGCAAGTTTTTACAGTTAACAATACAGAAGCCAACAAATACAGAAGTGTATTAAATACTCTTCTACAGCCTGCATCTACATGGGACTATGTGGTGTAAGAAAAGCAGGGAGAAAGGCAAGGCCTTCAGCACGAGGTACGGAACAGCTGCCCTACCCAGCAGGCAGTTCCCTGTGTCAGGTTTACTACCACAGAGATTCTAAACGTGATCTTGCTGGAACAACACGCACTGGAATTTAAGATGCAATAGCACACGCTTTCCTCCACCTTTACTTTATACTACTTCACTCGTATCACTGAGTGCCCCACGAGTCCTCTCTTGTGGTTTCCCACCTAAGAATCTGAAGGCAACATGTAACACGAAGTTTCTATGGGCAAAAACAAGTAATATTCTCAAATTCCAGAAGCAGAACATTCCTAATCAAGCTATTTGAAGAACTCTCAGAACGATGTTACAGTTCACAATCACATACTTATGGAAACCTAGACATCTGCAACTTTAAATGTCAAACATCTTACTAAACAGATCCAGTTAAGTACAAAATAATTGGAAGGAACATGAAAGCTTCCAGAATAAAGTACAGAACCTGTTATAGGATTGGAAGTAGCTTTTACACCCCAGGAGTAATATGTCATTCAAAATATTTTTAACTGAAAAAACAAATGCCACTGAATTTTAATGTATCAACAGGTAATATTTCTCAGGGAAGTAAAAAGACAGGGAATTTACCAATGCCTACAGAGCATAAAGCATGTAACTTCTGCTTTCATTATGGGAACGGAACCCTTCATTCTGGTCAGGGAAGTCCAATATTCTGATTGGGAGAGGTAGTGCCTTACGTGCATAAAAGACACAATAAAATGATTGTAAGTCACCAGTAAACGATTGCAGTTGCTCTCAATCTCTGACATGACTTTGCCTGACTTCTAGGCTCTACCTGGTACAGTTTGTTCTCACACTTCTACTTTGGGGGAAAAAAGAAAAAAAAAAAAAGAACAGAACCAGAGCACTGAATCTGCTAACTAGTTTGAGTTTTGGAGTTTCGTGGTGGTGGGCTGTGTTTTTTTAACAATACTTCAAAGACACAGTTCCATAACATCACAGGAACTCTTTCCTCAAGGTCTATTTCAAGGTTGAATGGATGATGGTAAAGTCACTGTTTTGTCTAAAATCCTGGAGGGCTTATCTGCTTCACATTACAAACACACTAAAACATATTCAAAGCTCAAACTCAAGTCCTGTAAGTAATGGGACAGATAGAGAATAAACAAGTTAAAATCTGCATCTAAGCAGCAGAGATTGTAACACATCATTCAAATATTCCTCTCAGAGATCTATATTAATTTCAAACTTGTACAAATTAATGGTGTAATAAGTGAAGTTAGCAAACGTACCATTTTTATGGAAGAAACCAGTAAACGTAAGTTGCAAATGAGCAGACAAGCTAAACAAAAAAGAGAAAGGATACGTTAGAACAATAAGTATTTTTCTGCACAGCAGCCTCTGCTCACTGCATTCAGGACAGGTCTAAGCACAACGGAGGACTCCACTCCTTTCACTGCTTTGAAACTGCCTGGAAACAGCATGCATTAAGTTGCAATGGATGCAAAGCCATCGAGCAGTCTTCTCTTTACAGGCTCTCTCAGTATATTTTATGACTTGGTACTGGGTAGGATGGGGAGAAGGCAGGGCTTGAAAAGGGCGCTGCGTGCAGCCATGAGATGCTGCCACCACAGGCACTGGGTGTTTCCTGGACACCTGTCAGCACAGGTGAGTTTAGTGGAAACTGCCTAGAACCAACTCTTATTTTTTTATTATTATTTTTTTTTAAACACAGCTATGAATACAGGCTTAAGAATGGCAAGCATGCAACTGTATAGGCCCTCAATATTACAGTTAATGGTATTTTCTCACACCTGCCTTTTATTTTATTTTTCGAATACCAGCACACATACATTACTTACTAACAATCAGCAATACCAAAAATAAGGTTAGGGCAAATACTCGTTTCAGGCTTCTAAATACACATTTGAAAAAAGGACACTGTAAATGTTGGAAAAGGTTATCCCAACATGGCTCTTCTCCAGGTTCAGAAGCAACCAGCACACATCATTCATTTGAACATTTTGGAATCTATGTTTCAACAGCAGAGTACCTTCCTTCTACTAACTTCCCTATCCCCTTCATTTTGTCAGTCAAAAAGCCTTTCAATTGACCACATGCACGTGCTCATTTCTGTAAACACAAACATACATATACATATGCACAACAGTACCTGTGAGATTCTTGTTCTCCCTTCATTTTCTCTACTTTTGATAACATATCATCTACTTTGAACGTTTTCCTTTAAAGAAACAGGAAGAGAATAGTTTGAGTACAGTCCCCATAATATTAATAACATAATATTTAATAACAAAACGTATTCAGTCTGAACTTCAACTTGATTTGTTATCAAGAACTATATGTGTAATTTTAGCCTTCCATTTACAAAGAACCCTCTCTTGGACATTTTTAGGTGTAGCAGCACATCCGTGTCATAGGAATACAACCATAATACAGCTTTTCAAGCAGTAGCAACATAGCACAAATAATTAATCAGACCTTTCAGAAGCAATGTGATTGCCCATAGGAAGTGCCTTTGAACAGCACGCTGAAACCTTGCAATGAACGTGTCTAATGGCATTCCAGCTTAGCCCAAGGAAAATCCTCCTGCTTTAGTAACACTTAAGACAATCAGAAGCATTCAAGTAAACTCGCCAGTCGTTGCTATTTTAATCTTGACCAAATCTTGAAAACCATTTAAAATCCTATCTGAACAAAATAGTTGGAAACCTGACGATAAAAGAGGATTTCTCCTCCACGAAGTTACATTAAGTTGACACACACAAAGCACACTGAATTTTGAACCTACTTCTAGAGCTCACTCATAGGAAATGCAGGGGAAAATCATGACAGAATGTTGTACAGAATAATTTCAACAACATCAGTCTGTTTGTGCTTCTGTATTCAGCCTGTTTACTATATATACACCATTTAATAGTCACTGTTAAATAAAGATCACACGTGAACGGTAGTTATTCAATAGTTTCTGGAATAATCTTTTGATTTCTCTTTAAAGGAAAATTCATGCTCGGACCTAGAGGCCAACAAAATTGCATAGGCTAAAGTAGAAGTACAAAACCAGGTGGGCATCCTCCCTTTGTGTCTTAAACCAACTGCTGCAGCTTGCATGTAATACTTGCAAGCATTAACGATTCAAGAAGAATGACACGTTTCCAGATGTCAAAGTCAGCGTAGGCAAAATAAAAGACATCATAAAATCTTTCAGAAAAAGTAAAAATGGCAACAGCAAAGAAACAACCAAATGCATTTAATCAAATTTGCTGCCTTGGAAGTTAACTTTGAAGAGCACAAGAAATTACTGCGTAACTGTTTTCGTGCATGAACAAAGAACACGGTCACATAAGTGACAACACTGAGTTTACAGCAGCCCTTAACACTCAGGGTTTTTAAGGCAGCGTTTACTTGTGGTACAAGTGTGTTCATTTTACACATTCCTCTCACCACCCACTCTTACTCCTGTCTATTGCAGTAATTATTAACATAGTATTAAAAAGCGTGCCGCTACTCTGCCAATAAATAAAACTACCCCACTATCAAAATACTGCATGGGAAGCATTCGTTCCAACGACATCATTTGGTCAAATATGAAAATAACACCGACCCACAGGCCAACAGCCCACTTCAATCTTCCATTAAGTATCACTTCACCAAAGCACACAGCCCGCACTGATACGTGCTCATTAACGACTGCCTCGCCACGTTTCTCTGTACTTGAAGCACCCTGGCCGTTACAGATTCTGGTCTCCATATAAGACACAAAAACCAACATCAATGGAAAATTCCTTGGTAAAAATACAGTTGTAGTTCCCTACCTCCCATTGATAAACTTGGCTGGCATTTTTCTCAGATTACTGTAGGGCTGGCTATAAAAGATGTGCACTGATAATCACTATTGGAATAGTTAATTTGCATCAAGTTTGGAGATAACTTCTTTGTGTTTTACATATGACATTGTTGATCAAAATGGCCATCAAAACAATGATCAGGAATTTAAGAATGGTAAAATTACTAAGTCTTAGAGGGAAGATAAAGAAATAGGCGTCTATTGTAAAGGTCAGTGTAAACAGATTAAGAATGATGCAGCTCCAGAAGATGCTTCTTTGCAAACTGAACTCTACCAATGTTTTTACTGTACTGAAGCAAGGTACGTAAAACTTTCCAAACACGAGCCCCAATTAGATCTTCCACTCTAGTTTAGGTATTTTCCCTCTCCTAAAACCTCTCAATCACCAGACTGACTTCAGTAAGCCAGTATTTTTAGAAAAGTAATGCTTGAAATGGCTGCTGATCTGTCAGTTATGGATCAAAACCCAACCTAAAATCACAGTTCTGGAACAGAGCATCATGGGCACTAAAATAACTCAGTATGTTTCAGAGACAAAATAAGTGTTGCTTGCGCGGCTGAAACTGAACTGGAATTTGGAGCAGTGGACGACACAATGTACATGCAAAGTATCACTTGTTTCCCAGCAACTACAGCAAACATTCAAAGAAACGAAGTAAGATTCAGGTAAAAGATCACATGCATTTCAATCGACTATAAATTAAAGTAAGTACTAAGCAAGAACAACTTCCTGTTGCACAATTCTAGTTTAAGAAAAAAGCAAACACAAAAGCCACCTGAACCCTTACTCCTTCCAATTTGGCTCTGCCCTATTTTAAAAGATGCAAACAATCCACTCTAGTAACTTCTGTAAGAAAAAGCAGCAACTTCAAGAAGAAAAAAAATCTGATCAAAACACAAGGGACGTTCAAGCAGTATCAGCCCTGAAGTTGCATGTTATTGATGAACAAGAACATTAAATTAAACCCAAGTGATGCTAAATATAGCCTCTTAAAGTCAATTTAAATTTCACAAATCTATTGCCCAACGGATCATTCAAAAATTACCTTCCTTAGACACAAATACAGTATAAATCAGAATTGTCTGCAAAACCTGATTGCTGCAATTTCTTGTGATCAATATCAACTACTTTTCTCCCACAGCACCTGATACAACCAGGAAGAACTTTCCGGTTACGACATGACCTGTTCAAGCTACAGAAAAAGCCCCAAATGAAACAAAAGAGTTTCAGTGAGAGGAAAAAACTGACAGGACTTTGCAATTCTACAAATAACAAACACTGACATGCATACTTCTTGTGCTGCAATATTTATGTACCTTAAAGTCTACTGACATGCAGCTGTAACGCTTCATATGATATTAACAAGGATTTTGCAATGTCAAAACTGAAGCCCATTTCTCAGATACATCCAGTTCAAAGCAACCTTTCTATAGTTCTTGCTGGATCTTTTGTGAAATGCTACAAATTAACCTCATTCGTTTTTCACCTGGTTAAAATAATTAAAGGAAAGAGCACTGGTTCCCTCTAATCCTAAATAACCGAAGGGACAGAAGCGGGGTTTTGCCTTTTTAGTTCCTTTGAATTTTTGTATTTTCTTGTTTAAAAAGTGTTTAGGTCACAGTTTAAATATTTCTGATTAAGCACCACTGATTCCTTGAGCCCAAATGCCAAACAGTTTCAATTAATTTATTTACTTTTAAGAAGTTCAGTCCTGAAACAGAAAGCAGATGTGGATCATCAGGTGAGGACTCTGCAGTCCCCACACTGCACTACTCCCCCCAGCAGAAATCACAGGTATAAAAATCACACACGCTTCACACGACAGAAAAGCTCTTTGGTTTTAGAAACCAACTGTGAAGTGATGACTGAATTTTCTGAAGTTAACATTTTAGGATTACTTTTCAAAATAATTGTTTTACCTTTTGATATTTGTTCGGGAGTTTCTGTGGGACATGTAAGTAAGAGTTCTGTGCAAAAATATTGGCTGCAGGAAAAGAAATGAGAAAGGTTAACATGCTTTAATGAGTTTGCCACAAGTCCAAAGTAAAAGAGTGATAAAAACCTGATTACTCACTGCTATAAGATTCCTGGTACGTAGAAATCTGTATATCTGTGTTGGTTCTGAGAAAAAGAAACACGTGTTATCCATTGAGCCTTAAACCTCCAGAACAACAACAGCCTTTAACGATGCGACAGGATCGCACTTAACGCATTATTTGTTTTTAACCATGATCACAGAAGTCGCAGTTGAAGCACGGCATCATGATGTCTAAATAACTCCGAGGAAACAAGCCATTATTCTAACTACTGTAAAACACAAAGCACTTTCTTGTTTAAGCTACCAGAAACCCTTAGCAACAACTCACACAACTCTGACTGCTTCTTTTCTGCAGAACATGCTTCTTACAGACTTTAAATCACAGAAAGGCAGAAAAAAAGTACCCAAACAGTACAACTTGCTGCTGAAGAGGTAAGTTTTCTTGGCCGAGTTAATGATCATGTCTGATTTTGGTATCGAAATATCAGACCAACTTTCCATAGTCAGACACTGGGGATCCGACTGTTTCATCCTGAGGTCACTTGCACAAGGCATCAAAACAAGAGCAGGGAGCGACCACTGACAGTGATGCATTACAGAACATTTCAACGAAGAAATTCATTTCAAAAACCTTCTATACGAATTGGACCAGAAAAGTTGGTGCTGGTAAAGCAGCTACTGCTCCAAACTACTAAAGCAGCTACTACTTCTAAAGTGCAGACTGACAGATATCAGAGCTGTACTCCACACTGACGTGAAAGTGCAGCGCCGTCTGAAACAGATGTAACAACCAAAGATCAGAAGAGGAAGACTTGCTTACAGAAAAGGGGACCTACAATTAAGTTTTAACCAATGAAGTTAAATCAGGATGAAAAGCTTTGGATCAGGTTATACCTTAAAAATGAAAACGAAATTGAAAAGCATCAGCTTTAGAATGAAATGGAAGTCTCCTTCATTAGGTAACGTCAGCAAGAAACGTGGAAGTGACTTCATGAAACGAACGGTGAGCAGGAGACAGCAGCAAATGCCTGGATGCCTGTGCTAAGGCTGCCAGCGCTGCAACAGCTTCCCACAGAACGGAACCAAACATAAATATGTATTCATTTAAGAAATGCAGTATTTCACTCTTAAATTACTGCAAAGGACTTATTTTTAATAGCTGAAAAGCTGATTTTGATTTACAGATTTTTGATCTCAGAAGTGAAAAAGGAGAGTGTTATCTAATCCTCATCCATTTTTAAAGATATGATTCAGTCTCATTTCTACATACGTGAACATAAGACCCCAAACAACCGAGCACTAGAGAGGTGCCTTGTTATTAAAGAGAAGGAAATCTTAAAGCAATCCCAGTATTTTAGAAGCCTAATGAAAACCAATAAAATCCTGCTTAACGTAAAGTAGAAACTAACATCATCATGACATCTGTATTTTGCAAGATAATAAAAGAGGATATTAAATGGAAAGGACAGAAAAGAAATAAAGAAACATACACTTCAGTTGAAAGTGAAAATACTGAGCAGTCACGACTTTTAAAGAAACACCTTAGTTCTTAGTCTCAAAAAAAATCTGTCCTATCATTTAGAAAGGTATGAAAACATTAAAGTACATTCATGATAACATGGTACGTAACCTAAAAGACAGCGCACTGATGCTTCAACTTAAGCTTTCCCAAGTAGGAAAAGCCCGTGCCATGCTTCTCAGCCTGCGAGCAGACATATGTTTCAGAAGTCCATACTTCCCAGCAAAAGCCTAAAATAAATCTTTATCTTTTTCTAGCATGTGACCTCGCGAAGGAACATTCAACCAGAATGTGATTCAATGCTACGTCTGTCAGGATTTCTTAACCCACAATTTACTTCCTGCAGGTTCCCCACCACATCCACACCTCGGCATTAACCCGCAGCGACACACCCGCGCTGTAAGGCGCTCCCGGCCCCACCTGCCCCGCTGCAAAGCTCCCTTCTCTGACAGGCGGGGGCACGGGCAAGGGACATCACCCCCCAAACCTCTGACACTGAGCAAACATCTTAAAACTCCCGTCTGCAGCCCGACCTATTTGCAGCGCGGCATTTATCGATCATACAGCTTCTTCCACAAGAGTGAGGTTGGAAGGACGAGGCATGAGGAAGGTTTTGAGACAACACCAAAAGCTGCAGCGCTTTATCAAACGCTGTCACCGCCTGTAGCAAGCGAGCGCAGGCGGTGACAGCACCGATCCCAGAACCTCCTCACGCGTTTAGTGGGACACTGAAAACTTCCTTCCATTCCTGCCACGGGAACCTCGCAGCACACTTATTGCCGCTCTGCCCTTTTGAATCAGATTTCCGTAAATAACTTTCCGGTGCCTGCAAGGGGAATCCTCCTCCTCCTCTCTCCCGCTACTGCCACAGGGTGATGCCCGGCTCCCGAAGGTCCATTTCCAACACGCGATCCCAACCGGGGGACAGTCGTTACCAGACAAAGAGACGCCCCGTACCGCGGCACAGCGCAGCATCCGTCGCCCCGCGCCCGGGCACGGCCCCGCGCAGCCCCGGGGGGCGCCTCCCCCGCTCAGCTCCCGCCGCCCCGAGCGGAGAGAGGAAGCCCAGCAGCCGCAGCAGCACCAAGTTCCCGGCCCCGCCGCTCGGCTCCCGGCCCCGCGCTTCCGCCCGAGCCCCGCCGGGCCCCCGCCTCCCCCGGCCGAGCCCCCTCCCTCCCCCGAGCGTGTTTACCCCCGGAAGCCCCTCAGCCCTCCCCTCCTCCTCCTCCCGCCCTTTCTGCCGCAGCCCCGGCCCCGCTCCCGCCCCCGGCCCGGTGCTCACTCTCGAAGGCCTGAAGAAAGAGCTCGTGGTCGGCCTGGATCTGCTCCATCTTCGGCTTCTTCACGGGGGGCAGCGCGGCCGCCGCCGCCGCCGCCGCCGAGGAGGCCGAGGAACCGCCCGAGTAACCGCTTCCTCCGCCGCCGCCGCCGCCTCCTCCCGCCGCCCCACCGGATTTACCGGCC
>NC_034425.1:8041836-8233215 GCF_002078875.1 Numida meleagris
GGCGGGTGGGCGAGGAGGGGGGAGGGGAAGCGCCGAGCTCCAACTCCTCTAAGTCTCCTCCGCTCCGCTCTCCTCAGCGCTACGACCAGCCGAACCCGACGACCACGACGCGCCCGCCTCCGCCACTCTCCCATTGGCTCCGAAGATGGCGCCGCAGCGCCCGATTGGTCGGCGCCGGGCCCGCCCCCGCGTGACGCACGGATGGTTCTGGAAGAGTTTGGTTGGTCGGTGCGGTTCGCCGCTTGGCGCTTCTCCCCTCCCCCTCCTTTGAACTGAATTCGCGGGAAAGGGCCGCTCGCCCTCCGGCGCGGGGCACGCTGGGTAGAGCGGGCCGCCTCCGCCTGGCGCCCGCCCCACTCCGCCGCCCGTTCCTCGGCGCTGACCCGCGGCTCTGAGGCTCAGCTGGGCGCCCTCCGCCCTCAGCGCTCTGTTCTCGCTGTACCCCCGCGGCCGCCCCGGGAGCTGCTGCCCCGTTCGCATGAGGCGACCGCCCGCCGCAGCCCTGAGGAGCCGGCTCGGTCTGAGCCTCCCGTCTGGTGAAAGCCGGCGTCGGTTCTGTGGTAAAAGTGGCCGTGCTGCGTCGGAGCGGAGGCGTGGCTGCTGCGGAACCTTCACCCTTAGCCCCGGGGTTCCCTCAGAGGGGAGAAGGCGCGGGGGGACGAGTCTGAGGAAAAACATCTGCCCAGCGGCGCACGGAGAGCGGAGCGGCCGTCCCACCGGCTCGGCTGTCCCGTCCCCACCGACTCGGTTGTCCCCGCCGCTCCCTTTGCTTTCCCCCGCCGAACTTTCCCGCACGCGGTGCGGCGGAGGCGGTTCCCGTGCGAAGCGCGGCGCCCTGAGGAGCGCTGCCGCAGACGGCGGGCTCGGTGCCGCAGGGCTCAGCTGCGGCTCCGCCGGGTGAGGAGCGGGATGAGGAGCATCAGCCGGAGCCGGCCGTGCCGTGACTGCCTCACGTTATCAGCGGGGGCTCTCAGCTGATCTTTGTCGTTCGTCTGTGCTTTAATGAAACGTCAGTACGTATTCCCGCACACGCACACGTGGATAACTGTCGTTACTGGCTACTATTTACGTTCCTTTTACACCCTATCTTGCGTAGGATTTGTTTGTTGTATTTTAATATTTATATCTAATATCTGGAATGTATATACTTTTAATTGCCTCTTGTTTATTTTTATTGTCTCTTGCACTATTTACGTTTTGTGTTATGTATATATATATATATGCCTGCACTAATTTCTGTGCGCATCTTTAACTTCATCTCTGCCACCTTTTCCCCTACATTCTCTTTTTTTGTACCTCCAAAAAAGTTATATTTATTGAAGAAGACATTACGCATCTTATCCTGTTCATCATCATAGTCTTTGCTTAGTATTCCAGTTTCTTGGTCACCGTTAAGATTGGAAAAGACCACTAAGATGGTCCAGTCTGACCACAGTCTGCTCCCTAAACTTCCCTGCAGTCCTCAGCCCACTCATTCACTGCTGCTGAATACATCCTCAGTCACCTTCTGGCAGCGGCGGTGTTGATGTACTGTACATTTCTGAGGACCTTACATAAGGTTCTCTCATAACACCAGGGGACTTCTTGCCAATACGTTTGTTGCACTGAGTGTCTGCCAGTCTTCTGAAAGTGTAGGTAGCAACAGAGTGTCTTCAGGTGATCGAAGGCTGATCTTGAGGCCCTGTGCCAACTGACTTGGTGTGAGAAAGACTTCTGAATGTTGTGTATCTGCAACTGTTGTCCTTGGAAATTGTTCATTGCCTATAATCTATCTGCTGTTTTTAAGCCTCTGCTGCTTCTGGTGGTGCATCCTTCTAAATTTCAGAACCAGGAGGAGGAGCCAGAGGGCAACTTTCCAGACAGGAGTAAGAAAGATAATTAGGCAATTAATCTCTGGCGCTGGGGTGCCAGAGAAACTGCCTGTGAAAAGAGAAACTAAGAATGAGGCTTCACCCCTGGGTGGGGTGGGACAGTGCAGCAACATGTGAGCCCTCTGGAGTCAAAGCACTGACTGCCACATAGAAAAGCTTCAGTTGTTTGAGCTTCTTTTCCTTAGTTTGTAAAATATTCCTTTTCAGAAAGACAGCGAAAATCACAATGGTTTCTCCAGAAGAAGTGAGCTGTACTTTGTGTCCTTGACTTGCCTTCATCTGTTTGGGAAAACAAATAAAAAACCCTTGTATATGTAGACTGGGTAACGGAGAAAATTCAGCCATATTTAGCAAATGACAGGGTGTCTGCAAAGTCAGCAAAAGTATGTTTTCTAATAAAGGCGGGGTGAAATAGCATGCCTTACTAAATTGATATGAGCTCATAAAGTTTAAAAAGGTAAAATAAGATGAAAAAGTGTGTATTTATTTGCTATAAATAAAATATCCCAATATTATGCAAAAGAAAAAGAAGGCCAGTTTCAGAAGTCTAATATGATAAAGTAGCAGTCATTTGCAAACAAGGTTTGTTCTTGGCTTAGTGAAAGCAGAAATAGTTGGCAACGTTTTCATGATATGTCGGATTTTATGGCTCAAGATGGCCAATCCCATCTTGTTTTCCTGGACTGATACTGGGATTTGCATTCTATACCCCAAAGATCACATTTGTTTCTGGTTGATTGAATGCATATGCTACTTCTAACTCTTTTTCCTAAGTTTTACTGCTATGTACTTACTCAGCATTCCTGTCATTCTGAAAGGCTAAAGTGTGCCAAGCGTATACCAATAAAGTGTATCTCTTCAGATATATGGGGAAATTAGCATGCACATAGGCTATTCCACTTTATGATTTTCTTTATTTCATAGCTACATGCTTTCCTTGGCTGCCTGTAGTGATTACACTGTTTTCCCCACATCTTTAAACCTGTCCACTAGAAATTGTTGGTAACTAAAAGATGTAATCATACAGTAATGGTGGCTGTGAGCCCTGCAGAGGTGTCACTAAAGCAAATAAGCCTGTTCAGAGTTACTGCTACCTATCTAATCGTTTGTCTTTTCTGATTTTAAATATAAATTTGGAACAAAAGAATAGTGCTTACTAGCTGAATATAAACTTACAGTCATCCATTACACATTTGCTTACTGCTTCAGGCCATCATGTAAGCCACTGACAGTATTTATTAGGGAGCACTGTGATGTCTCATTGGTAAGGAACTGAAATTTGCCACGCAGGGTGTTGCTGAGAATAACAAATCCAAAGTGAGTGTTCTGGGCAGCTGTGCTTCAATCCCGCGTAATCATGATCAGGTTGAGTGGGATTCAAGGGCATCTAGCTTCTCTTCCGTGGCTATATGCCTTATGTTTTCACTCTTCCAGGTTCTACTTACGGCTCTGTCTGTTCAGCCCACCAAGACCCACCAGCAGTGAGAACATATAAATGCTGTAGAACCAAAGTTAAAACTAGCGTAGTTGGAAGGTATGCTTCCTGCTGCTGATTTGCTGTGCTCCAAAATATGCATCTGTTTCACTGGCATCTCTTTCTTTCTCTAAGTGAGTGAGTTTTGCTAGATGCAGAGGTTTCGTCTGCAATAGTTATTAATTCAGTCTTCAGTTCATATTCTTTATTTTCAGCCTGATTCAACTTTGATCAGCAGTAACAGGCCATGGACATAATTAGATGAGCTAATCTTCCCTATATACTTGGAAAGCAGAACTCAACTCCCACACAGTGCTTTCCCAGTCTCTTGAGGACAGAGGAGAGGGTACATGATACTTCAGCTAGAGGAAGAGAGCTGCCACAGCCTTCTGAGTAACAGTGCGAGAGCGGGCAGGCAGAGTGCTGAGTATATTTAGGATGGCAGTATCATATTGCAGTTGGGGTGGTAGCTCTGAGTTTGTTTGCTTTCCTGCATGTTACTGTCTATTGCTGCCCTGTTTTTATGAGCAGAGAAACAAGAAAAGAGAAAATAAACTTTACTATGAGGGAAAATCTTTACTGAAGCGCGGCAAAGAGGAGAACTAAGGTTTTACATAGCAATCCCAGTATTCTGGTGTGTAGCTATGAATGCAGTATGCAGGAAGATTGGCAGCGCAGCCACTTGTGATTCTCATTCACGTGTTTGGCTGGGGACTGCTTTTGTACAGAGCTGTTCAAATGTATTCCAGGAGCACAGTGCTCAGGCAGCTGGGCCCTCAGGGAATCTTAACGCACCCATAATGCACAGCTTGCAGTCAGCAGGTTGCTTACTTGTCTCAAGTTATTGAAGAGAATGAGAAGTGAATGCACAACATGTTTCACACCACTAGGTCTCTTGTCTTCTGAATTCCTGCTACGAAAAATGAGTGATAATCATTAGTCCTTATTGCTAAGTAGAAATGCGTGCTCGGGACTTGTTTCTTGTTCTCTTGGTGATATTTTAATGCAGTTTTAATGACTCATCTACAGTGAAATGTATTTCTGGATTCTCAGATAATTATTTGTTTTTGCTTGATGAGTTTTTAACAGAAATGTTTTTCTTCAGAGTTTAGACATTGGACTACAAAAACTACAACAATTGTTTCAGAAGCATTGCAAAAAGTGTAGACCCAGTTTATTGTTTTGTTCTAGAAAGGTAGGAGATCTCTTAGGATAACTTAACTCTAATTATTTAAGTATTAAATTGTAAGCCCACAAGTCTAACAACAGTTAAAGCGTTCATTATCAAAAAATTCACACACCTGAAAGCTTATCTAAACCTTTCATGAAAAAGTTGCATGTTATCTGTGCTTCTTTGTGTAGAGCTTGCTTCAGATGGCATTTACAAGAATTTCCTTTGTTATCTGAATGCTGCTCAGGATTGCTTATACTGTATTCTATAATCTGAGTTAACCATACTTGCAGAAATAGTTTTACTGGCTGTTGCTATGGCTGTGGTCGAAGCACTTTCACCTTGCTAAACAAAGCTCCATATAAGGAGATGAGAAACACAGCAGGGGGCAAATTGTGACCAGGAATGACAAACCACCAATCCTAACCCCACTTTTTGGATAGAGAAACAAATCTTTATCTGGCATAATTTCTGCTCTTTGGTATGTCATCTTCATTGATGCTGGTACTAACATCTTTGAATTTAAAAAATACAACACTTTTCTCTAAGGAAATTCTACATTTACTTGCCTTTTTTTTTAATGTGTTTAGGTCAACCAAGACTGTGGCACAATTTTACCTTTTTGAACCTAAACAGACTTGGGAAATAAATGGAGATTAGCAAGACTCTACTCTTTAGAGCTCTGGCAAAACTCCTAAGTAAAAATGTGTGTGCAAGAAATAATATTAAATGAAAGCTCATTAAGCAATACATGTCACAGTGTTGACAGTTTGGGAGTATGTAGGAGGTGACTGATATCGTTTTAAATTGTTAAAATATGACTGGCATTCGACTTGATGATGAAGTATGAACTAGAATGCCACGACTGCCTGGTTATAACTGCCCCGCTGCCTTTAGACAGACTGTCACCTACTTACTAAGCAGCCAAACGATGAAATCAAATTAAAAGGCGTACTTATAGCCACTACTGTACCAAGCCCCTAGAGACTCTGAATAAACAGATGGATCTTGGACTAAGTACCAGGTGTGAATTGGCAAGGAAACAATTCTAGAGGCATAGTTCCCCTTCACTGAAAATTCCCTCTACAGAAGTTTGGGTACTGGGGTCACTGAGGAGAAACAGAATGCCTGAAAATGAGTAGGGAGAAAACTGATTCATAAAAATTCAAGTTCACAGCTAACACAGAAAATAAAGGTTTTGCCTTTTTTTGAAGAGACTACATGTAAGAGTAAATTGTCAGATATTGAATGAAAATGTTTATTTTTACAAAAAATAGTTGAAGAGACAAGTGAACAAAATTCTAGGAAGCATTCAAATCTAATGCTGCAGGGTAAGAGCCAGTAAGCTGCAAGAATAAAACTGTGCATTGATACAGTTTTTTATTCCAGTTTTGGCAAATGCAAACCAAATAATCATATAAATTCTTTTAATTACAACACTGGTGAAATGAATGTAGTTTAAAGTTTGTGATAGTATATTTTTAAGAGTGAATTCCATACTGTTTCATTAACAGATGTGTTCAGGATGAACTGCTGACTCAACTGAAGTCAGTAAAAGTTTCCCTGTTATTTTCACGATGTCACGACATCACTGACATTGTTTGAAAGTCATCTTCATGTAGTATAAATTAACTGCAAGATAATAAGTATCTGGTGACATCTTTGAACTGTAATTGCTTTTGCACTCATTCAGTGAAACAGCAGAACTAGATGATAGATCCATGCCAATTTATCATTTCAATATTTGTCTACTACACATTAACGATCACGCACTTTAATACAGACAAACTGCAAAGCACTCTTTCTATTGCTAATTCATGACGTATCTATTTTTTGCAGAATGTGATCTATAAATGTTAGGCTGTGACCGCCTGCCAGAACTTCTCTTGCAGCTCCTTCTGATTGGAGTTTTTCTAAAGAGGCTTCACAAAAGCAGAAGCAGCAGAAGATGGAGTCACCCTACAGGTGCAAGCTGCGGCGGTTGTCTCTCCAGTCTTCCCAACAGGATTTGTGAGACTCTTTACCTCGACATCTTTATTGGTAATGGATCCTTCCCTTAATTTGCTGTGATGCATTTGGAATGTCAGCTTCTAAAACAAGGCACATGGGAGGCATCTAAAGTAGATTTTTTGAAAGGAAAATGAACAAAGAGCATGTCAGGTTCTATTTTGATTTGCATGACAAATCCAGCATGCAGCATTCGGGAGGGTCGGGCTGGGCTTGCCTGCCACTCACTGCATTTGTCACTTCGGTTTGAACACTTTTGACAGTCTGTAATGTTAATTGTTCTAAGGATTGTTTTGCTGGAGGAAGAAAAGGAAAGGATTTGGGTTCTTGTTCTACTTTTTCCGTGTACAGGAAAGGAAGGATATCTGAGAGAGCAGAAAATGTTTTCAATCTGGGTTTGATCTGTTTTGCTTGTAAGTAATCCCATGAGTTCACCAACAAGTTCAGTATTTTAAATGTTATTGTTATAGTGTGTATGTGTTTTGAGAGAGAAATACTAGGCCCCTAAACTAGTAACCTGGGGAGTCTATTGTTTTGGTTTACACCATTCTTTCTTCCTTTAAGTCCCACAGAGATGGGTCCTGCAGAGCGGTTTGTACAATGCCTATATGCTTCTACCAGATGATATTGTGGTGCTTTGACAAGTGCTAAGAAGGAATTTAATGCCCTAAGAAGCACTGGTGGACACACATTGTTATTGGTGTGTGGATGGCATGTGAATGGCTCCCACGTATGTCAAAGACCTGTTGGTAGTAAGTGCATGTGACTGAATTTTCCAGAATTAGAGGTGGAGGCTGTTGTCACCCCATAGGGTACACACACTTCTATACCATGTGTTAAAACAGCCACGCATTGTTCAGTGATGCTTTTTGAATTTCAAAGTTCCTAACTGATTGCGTTGGCAAAGCACTATATGTTGATCACAAAAATGTTTTCAAACTGATAAAACAATCAGCTATGAAGTTTCAGGAGGAGACCGTGTTGTTTCTGTTTGTGTCTGTTTGCAGATAGTGCTGTTTTTCAGCCAAATGAGAGCCTGGTGCTTAAAGAACAAGGAGAGGAAGAAGACAATTTCCCTCAAGTTTCCAGGTAATGACTGACACCTACTTCTAAGCTTTGAGTTGCTACACTGCATGTGGTGTTCTTATTTACATGTTGTGACATGCACCGTGACATTTAAGCTCTCAATATGGAATGCTTCCATAAAGTAAAATCATGCAATCACTTGCAGAAATACCAAAATAAATGAAGGTATACGAACAAGCGCAGTAATTCCAATTATTGGTATTATTATTCCAATTCTGGCTTAGTGATTCAGTATGCTAACAGAGCTTCACTTTTCATGCCCAATCTTCTTAAGGACTATTTCAGTAAAGTCTGCGGACTTACATCAGGGTCAGTTTGAGCTGATGTATCTCAAAAAAGTCAAAACCAAGTGTTACTGATGATCGTGAATCATATCCTTGCAGCACCACTTTGAGAATGGTTAGCCTGTTGTGCTGCTTTACTGAATGCTGAACTCTGGGACTTGCAGGTACTCCCTGAAATTGAGCTCTGGAGAGCTTGATGGCTTTGCCTTAGGAGCCAGGACGGCTTGCACACGATGGCTGTGCCAATCCCCCCTGCTGTCCTCGCAGCGGGAAGTTCCTCCTCCTACTACAGGGGTGGCAGCTGCTGAATTTTGCAAATACTCTTGTGATTTGAAAAGGCGAACTGAGAGCTTTGTAACAAACAAAACCATAGCTTGTGGCAGCTCAGTGTAAGACAAGGGAATCTCCAGTGCGGAGAGCTTGCATCTGGAACTGCTGTTGTTACTTCAAGGAAAGCAGTGCTGTGATTCAGAGCCACAAGGACCTGACCTCAGTAGTTTGTAGGTCTCGGTCTTGTGACTGGATGCTGCCTCTGCATTTCCTGGTAGCTTTCCTGTCTGACTGCTTCGTGGAAAATAAGTCACTATTTCCTGTTAGAGGGGAAAGTTGCTAAGCTTCTCCCACAGTGAACTCATGTTTTTTTCTTTCAAATTAGTGCCCAGTATTAGGCAAACATGAAGACAGGACAGGTGGGAAGGTGAAAAAATGACCTCTGTATTTGATAGTTCCTGTCATGTTTTATTTAACAGATGTCAGTTGCTCTGTAGTCGGTAACACTTCTTAAGACATTCTACTTTAACAAAAGATAATGTACACCTTTTTTTTGCTATATGAACACTGTGAAAATATATGAAAATTGTGGCAGAAGCCCTCTTGTCCCTATCCACCATCTCTTCCCCTTGTGCTTGCTTTTTCAGACAAACACCTCCTGCTTTTTCATCCATTTGGGGAATAATCCCAGCAGTGGGGCAGAACACTGGCAGTGACAACTCAAAGCATAAAGGCAGCGCTAGGGATGGCAGGTATTTTAAACAACTCTCTTAACAAAAATACCCCTCTACCTACGTTTTGTTGCTATACTGGGATGTCCCTCATCTAAGAAACAAACGTACCGTCCCCTGGTTTTATTCATGCTGATTTCCTCAGAACAGCGATGCCCGCGAGAAGGGAGAGCCCCGTGCCCGGGAGGAACCTCACCGGGCACGCACGGCGTTCAGCCTTCGGGAGGCACGGGCCAAGCCGAGGACGTCAGAGCACGGAGCGCATTTGCTGTTCCTGAGATGTGAACGCTCCTCTCCCGTTCCTGCCCTCCGCACGTCCCTGCCCACGCGCTCTCTCCGCACCCGAACCCCCTAGGCTCCGAGCCGCCTTCCGCTGGCCTCGTGCCCCTATCGGAGCACTTCATTGGGCCGCGCATCTTTCCAGGCGCCGCGACCCTGCCTTGCCGCAGCTCGGCGCCGCCTCTGCGGGCTTTCCCCCGGGGCGGGGCGGCCGGAAGTGGCGGCACGAAGGGCGGGGCGGAGCGGGGCGGGCGGAAGTGGCGGCGGGTCGAGGTGCGCGCGTGGGTCCGGCGGCGCTGCAGCCATGGCGGAGCGCATCGAGCAGCGGCTGGAGGACCGCGTGCCGGAGCTGGAGCAGCTGGAGCGGGTCGGCCTCTTCACGCACGAGGAGATCAGGTGCGGCGGGCCCGGGTCGGTGGGGGCGGCTCTGTGCTGAGGTCCCGGTGCTCATGGCCCCGTGTCCCCTTTTCCCGCAGGGCCGTCCTGAAGAAGGCCACGGCTCTGGAGTACAAAATACAGCGTAGAGCCCTTCGGAAGGAGGATTTTATCAATTATATTCAGGTAGGCTCTCCTGATTAGGGGTACTAACCGTATGGGTCCCTCTCCGTTAGGAGTTACGGAGTTCCGTAGTTATCTGTGTAAGAAACCGGCTGCTTCTTGAGGCTGTCCTCGCTTCGCCAGTAGTGTTGACTCGTAGGAGGTCCAGTAGGACACGAGATAACGGTTTTAAACTAAAAGAGGATACATTTAGGTCAGATGTCAGAAAGACATTCATTACTCGGGAGTTGATGAGTCCCCGGGCACTGCCCGGAGCTGTGGGTGCCCATCCCTGGAGGTGCCCGGGGCCGTGGCTGGGCCCTGAGCTGCTGGGGGGCACCCAGCCCATGGCAGGGGTGGGGCTGGGGGGACTTAAGGTCCCTTCCAATCCAAACCATGCTGGGATGATTCTGTAAGCAGAGGCTAGGCATGAACCTTAGCCAGCAGTTTGCAGCTTCTTGGAACAAGAGAAACTTCATTCTCATAAGGACTCTTTTCTGTAGTTCCTTCTCTCTTCAGGGATATGGAGATGCCAGTTTCCTGTTGTGCTGTGCAGATTGTCTTTCTGTGTAACTTTTGTAGCGTAAAGAGTTTGGAACGTGCATTAGAATTCTGGGAGTATGTGGGTTAAGGCTGAAATACCATATGCAATAAAAATGCTAAAGCTTACTTTTAGTCACCCTTAGAAAAGTAGTGATCTGGCCACAAAACTGTTGCTTGTGTTTTCCTGGATGTAATTTTTATCGTCTGTGTGACTAGCTATAAAACACTTCATTTTTGTTGTTGTTGTTTTTTCTTTGCTATTGCATATCTTTTCATTTGCCTTTAAATGTGTTTTTTCTTCCCACTCTAGTATGAAGTTAATCTGCTGGAACTGATCAAGAAAAGAAGAGCAGTAAGTTTGTCAGTTTCTGAAAGTGCAAAACACTGCACTAGATTTTCTAGTGCCATGAAACTAATACTTTTTTTCTCCTAGCGCACTGGGTACTCGTTTAAGAAGGAGGAAATTGAGAGCTCTATTATGCAAAGGGTCCACAGCCTCTTCAAGCGTGCCACCGGGAAATGGAAAGTAAGTTTGTTTCTTTCATTTGTAGTGACAGGTTGAAAAATAATCTTTTGGTATGTTGTGATGTAAAAGTTAACCTAGATATCTTTGCTACCAAATATTTTCAGTTGTACAGAGAAATGTAATAGGAAATGTCAGTGGAAATTTGGTCTTACAGTTAGCAGTGTCACAGAAGTAGATCATTCATGTCAGATTTTTTTAATTATTATTGTTAGAGAAACAGTATTTTGTTTTTTCTGAATCATTAGTCATCGTCTGTCCTGAGCCATATGTTGCCACGTGAGTTTTGTGCATCTGAAATGAAAAGAACTTTCCCTTGCTTTGGGCAGAGATTGTCTTAATACCTCTTATGGTAAAACCTAAGTGAGGTACATAAGAAATCGTTATACTGAGTTCTCTACTGAGTCAAGCATAATACAGATTTCACTGCAGAGGCAGCAAGAGTGTATATGAAGATGGAGAACTGGTTTTCTTCAGATGTTTTGCAGGAATGTAAGCATCTGAGAAAAGTGAATTTGGGTTTCAAAATTCCTCCTTTCTGCATGCCACATGGACATACCAAGTCCATATTGTTTGCTTGTCAATGTGCAAGAGTGCTTTTATACTTGTTCTAAGTTGCATTCTCTCCCAATTCCATTTCTGCTAGGAAGATGTCCAGCTTTGGCTGTCACATGTTGCGTTTTGCAAGCAGTGGGTGAGTGTTCAAAATACTGTTGTTACTGATTGAGGATGCTGGGTTGCAGTCATGCATCTGGAACTTGTATTACAAGGCAGGGGAACAGATTTTACTGCAACATACTGTAGTACTGAAATCAGTTTGGAGGTGTTAATTGGACGTGCCTGGAATTTTCAGTGATGTATGTAAATGCGGAATCTGATTCAGATAAATTAGAATGAGATGTGGTTGCTGCTGGCGAAAGCCAGGTTAATTGCACTGAATCTGGAGTACAGTTTGGTTTGAGAGTATTGTAACATAACCTTTTGTCCTGAGAGTATTCATTCTGTGGAATGATTGAATCACCTGCCTGTGAATTGTGATTTTGTTTCAAACATTTCTTATTGCGATCGGTCTGAAAAGCGTAATTCTGACAGTCTAGTACTAGATCTAAAGTTAAAGTAGGTGAGAAACATCTTTTCCTGCATTGCAACTTGTAAGCTTTCTTGTTGAAACTTCAGTGCTGTTGATTTAGTGTGGTACAAGAGATGGTAAAACAAAGTTATTTCTCTTACAGAATGCAAAACATCAGCTTAGTAAGGTGTTTTCTACCATGTTGGCCATTCATCCCAATAAACCAGGTAAATAAAACAAAGCTGAGCATTGTATATATAACTCAGTATAGGTTAAAGAGTGCTGGTTTAAGTTCTTATACATTCCAGTTCAAGCTATTGCCTTGCTGCTGCATCAGAGAGGAGGCCTCTGATGGCTTGTGCTGAGCAGTCAAAAGCTGATGTGAAGTGGAAGTCCACTGCTTTGAACGAGCATTCCCCAGGTAGATGAGGGACTAGATAAATATTTCAGAGGCAGATGTTAAATACCCGTGGCTGCTTTTGGGAATTGAAGACATAATTTTACAACACTGGATCTGTAGCGATGCCAGATTAAGCTTCCTGGATCTACTTAGCTTTTAGTCATATTTAACTTAATCTTATGTGGAAGATCATCAGTTGTATTTCATAGCTGAGCTCATGCGTGTGGGGTAAGTACACTGAATGGAAATGGCCTGGAGAATAGTTTCAGAATGGGTTCTCATGAGCAGACGCTTGCTTAGCCTTCAAATGAATTCATCTCTTCTGTTACAGCACTGTGGATTATGGCAGCAAAATGGGAAATGGAAACACGGCTCTCCTCAGAAAGTGCTAGGCACTTGTTCCTTCGTGCTCTGCGCTTCCATCCGGAGTGTCCAAAACTTTATCAAGAGGTAACTCTGTGGTTTCTATGAAAAGTTATTTGATCAGTCAGAGCAAACCAGTCCAGCAAATTTCTCAGATCAGTCTGGTTTAAAGAATGACTAAAAGATGGACATTTCTGAATGTATGACAGACAAAGTTTGATTTTCCTCATGGTTGTGAACTTAATGTATTTTATGCTTTATCCACCGTCCACTCACATCGCTTAACTGTATTTTCTTTCTTACAGTATTTCAGAATGGAACTGATGAATGCTGAAAAACAGAGGAAGGAAAAGAAAGAACTTGAACAAGCAAAGATGAACTTGGTAGGTCATGTAGATTTACTTTGATATACTGTCTGCTTGTGTATCACACATCTTAATGTGTAGTTTCAGGGGGTCTCTATTCATGATTTGCTTGAGGACAGCTTAGAAAAAGTTCTTGCTTGTGCTCTGTACCTATGCTAAACTTCCCAAGTGTTGGCTGATGCCAAGATTAAATACTTCAATTTTTTTTATATATTTCTAAAATCTTTTGGTAATATCTCTCAGTTTGAAAGTTAGTTGCCATTTCAGGAAAGTCATATTTAAACATTATTTCATGATAGTTAGCTTGTGCAAAGTAGGTTAAGATAAATTTAGATTAAGAATAACCATCATTTTCTGGTATTTTTCTGTATTTGCAAAAATGATAGCTGAGGAAGGAGAACTTTCAACAGTGCTCTGTTGATATTACAGGAGGAATTCAATTACTCTGAGAGGATTCTTAACGGTGAAATGGCTCACATAATCTACAGGGATGCTGCTCAGAAAATTAAAGGTGATTTAACATTTCTTTTACTTGGTAGGAAAACTGTCACGTTTAGGTCAAGTACGTCACCTGGCATTCTCAAAGATAAATTAGGAAGATACAAGATTGATGGATTATAGTTCATTGAGAGTTAATGTGTGTGTAGCTTTTGATAGGTCCGACTCTGTAGAGCCATTCTGTGTTTTCTTGAAAGAATTGAATGAACGAGTAGCAGAGGTGGAACCAAGCTTGAAGGATGTGTAAGCATGTCAGAAGATAAGACTAGTTTATCACTTTGGAGCCTGGAATGTTCCTGCCTCGTGGCCTTTTTTTTTTTTTTTGTCACTGTCTAGCATGAAATCTTGAAGTATGTAGTCAAGCAGTTAACATCCTAACATATGGCTTACCATATGGGTTGAATGCTGAGGCTTGCAGAAAAGAGTGTCTGTCTGGACACTTAAATGATATCTGTGTCTTGAAAAAGACTGTCAAGGATACAGAAATGCAAAGTGTGTAATGGGATGTGATATTCTACTTGATACATTTTTTTTTTCCCCCCCTTGATCTCTAGGTGTTGAGTTCCGTCTGGCTCTACTTTCTATTGCGAAGCTCTTTGATTTTACACAAGATTTGCAAAAAGAAATTCTTGAAAGGTGAGAGATTTTTCAATAAATGCTCTCTTAAATTCCCTAATTTACAGTGAGTCAAGAGGTTAATGACTAAAGGCTGTTCCTCTGTGGAAATAAAATGTTAAGATCTATGGGAAATACTTCTAAGGAAAGCAAAGTATTTGAGGCAAGTATACTGTTATGAAAAGGGTGCATGAAAGAAGCCCTAAGCTTTGAAAACCTGCTAAGAAACACTTAGATAAAATATAGTTGTTGCTGAATTATTCCGAGTTAGTTTACTTAAGTGTAGGAACTGTGGAATTTCTGTTTACTTGGTGGTTCTTCTGTTTCTTTAGTTTGTCCAATTTTTCTTACTTCAAAAGAAAGATTTCTCTGGAAAGATGCCATTCTAGTTCACGCTACTATTGGAGAATATCTATACTAGTAGCAAACAAAACCAAAAAACCCTGGTGTTTTCATTTGTGGGAAAGTAAAGTTCTCTTGTATCTGATTACCGAGAAATTACGCACATTTCTAAACCTTCTACCACAGCCCTTCTAAACATACTTGTCAAAGAGCAATGGGAGTAAATGGATGTTACAGACATGGTATTTTAGCTTGCAGACTGAATATGCTGATAATCCTCTTACATGGGACTACATGGCCCGTCGAGAGCTGGAGCTGGGGTCTCTGAAGTCCGCAGAACCCACCACAAAACAGATGAAAGTGTCTGAAATGACCCAGAGGGAGGAACGTTGCTGCGCAGTCTTTGAGGAGGCTGTGACAGCAGTCCCCACAGGTGAAATATTCTGTCTGCATTTTAACATCAGTTTTTGCTGGTATTTTAGCATACTGTGTACTGTGAGAGTTTGGAAGGAGGACGCAAGTAGCTTTGGGTTTTAGATCCATTTGGGGGATCTCTTTTGTGTGTTATTGAGGTTATTTTCCATTGTACCTTTGGTCCTGAAAGAGTTGCTTAACTCAAACTGTTTTTTGTTGCTTACTTTTATTTGTGTGATATAACTAATGAGGACGATAGAAGTGTGCATCTAGACAGGAGGACAGGGGTTTGGGAATTGTGAATGAAGTTTCCTAAATAAAGGAAACATGTTGAACTGAAGCGTATCATTGGTTAGTTGTTAGTAAGCATTGCTTCTGAGTTGCCAATGAGCGGATATCCAGCTTCAACATCTGGCCTTACCTTTATTCTCAAAGGAGTCTATACAGAGACTGTGTGGGGTGGGTGCAAACCTGCTGCTTACATAGTCCTTGGAGTCAGGCAGATGGAAGATTTTCTCAGTTGCGAGTGAATGTTCTCACTTCTGCAGGCCCAGTGGAAAATACAGGCAGAAGGGTGCGCTGCAAATTCATTGTGACAGCATGCTCTGAAGCTTCAGCTTAACTAAGAGTTTGGTGCTCTTTAGAAAGAGTTACTGATTGCAGCTTATACTGGGAAGCCCTTTTTTTTAACGTTAATGTTTTAAAGCAGGGCCTCTTTTATAGTGTAACATTTTTTTAAAGGAGTTGGCATTAACACTTAGTGCTTGGATTCTCTTTATCCCTTAAAGACAAATATTCATGCTTACTGTTGTGATTCTGTGAAGTATGACAATGTCTTTGATTTTGCAGAGGACATGTGGAAATGCTACATCACCTTCTGCTTAGAGAGATGTAACAGGAAAACCAACAGTGAAGAATTAAAGCAAAAGGTAAAATCTAGGAAATCTAGTACCAAAACAACCCTATTTTTACTGACTTTTGTAATCTTTCAGACAAGGAGTTAATCTATTTGAATGTTTTATCAGAAATAGTGACAAGTAACTCACTTAAAAATCATTCATTCTCTGTCTGAGGGAATATGTGTTACCATGCATGTGGGCTGCCCGAACATGAATACCTCAGACACAAATCAGTCTTGTCAGTAAAGTGCTGTGAGCTCCTTGGAGGGAAGCTGAGTGCAAACTTGTAATTGCTCTGTGTGGCTTGGTTCCCTTTTAGTACATTGCTATGTTGTTCTTTTGCTCCTCAAAGAAGAGGTGTAATTCAAATTCCACCTTTATCTTGTAAATAATACAAGTGTGTAAAGCATCAGGTGTATAAATTTTATTGGATTTCAGTGACATTTTGATATACAAATCCACTGGGTTTGTGGTAATGCTGGGATCTTGTTTATGAAGGAGTAATGCTTATTTTCCTCACTTCTTGTTCTAGAGGCTGGAGAGGACACTGAGTGTGTTCAGCAAAGCCCATGAGTCCAATTTGCTGCCAGAAGCTCTCTATAAGCAGTGGGTAAGAGCTGGTACAGAAAAATAGATTGGTGGACTGTCCTGCATTGATGCATGCCTAGCTTTACCATTTTGTGTAATTAACAAAGTGGGCAATATTGTATTCAAGGTGTTGCTTTTAACAAAATACTACACATTTCTTGTGGTATCTGGTGTTTTTTATTTAGCTTCAACTGTTAATGGAGTCCAGCCTTTCTCAGAAGGCTACAGAGGTGGCAGAAGCTGCAACTAAGCGTTTCAGCCTGTCAGTGGAAGTGTGGCAGATGAGGCTGCAGGTGCTGATCCAGTTGAAGAGTGACAGTGTGACCCAGTGTTTTGAAGAAGCCTTTAAGCACGTGGAATCTAAGGTTTGTGCTGGTTTTATGGGCTCACATGCATGCATCAGAGGTGGGAAACCTCTGATACTTATTTAAAGGATTTTTTTCCTTCACAATGTACTTACATTCCCTGACTGGTTTTTAGGTCAATTTCAGTTGCATATTGCATTCAGGAGCGTTGAGGAATTACAATTTGTTTGTGCATGGAGTATTTTATTCCAAGCTTTAAATGATCTACCTGCTTTTTTGCTGTTCCATTTCAAACTGGCTACAAGGAGTGATGAGAGGAAGCATGAACCTGATTTGTTCCTTTTCCTCCCTGTTCTCAGAAGTTATCTTTGTATTTCAGTGCATTGTGATGCACAAGAATTTTTCTCTCATCTCTGGCAACACATCTAGTGGCAGTCCATCTAAGTAGTATTTGTTGTATGAGTTAGAAAGGAGATAAGAAGGGATTTCAGTCTGCAATCTGAAGTTATTTCTAAGAGCTGTGTCTTAAGGACAGTTTTTACAGAAGCTGTAATGTAGAACCTGGTAGATATGTTGCTGTCTCTGAAAATCACTCTGAGTTGCTACGTTTCAATCATTTTATTTCTGTGTTTATCTTGTAGGGCACTTTACCATTATGGACCCTCTGGGTGGAATGGAGTGAAGGTGCAAATAGCAAGCAAGACACAGAAGCTCTCTACCAGGTGCTTAGCTAATAGAAATCTTCATATGCTGATGTTTACGTAAACAGGAGCTGTGTGTGTGGACGGAGTACGCAGCAAATGCTTTATACTGTAGTTACTTCATGGATGTGTTGATATCAAAGTATTTCAAGTAAAACCGTGTTTTCAGGAGTCAGTTGTACATAAGCTCGTAAGCATAAAGATCATCACTGTGCTTCAATGATAGCCTCTTCATGTTCTACAACTTTTGCTGTATTTTAAGATGTCTGTCTGAACATCGTCCAGTCCATGGAAGACATCAGCCTTGTTGCAGAAGACTCGAGAAGAAAACTGAGATGTGAATCCTAATGTCAATTTTCTAAATAGCTGAGGGCAAAACATATGCTATTTGTCTGGCATGTTGGATTTTTTCTTTCTTTTTTTTTTTTTTATTTACAACATGAAACACTTATTTCCAGTGGAAGCTAAATTGAGTTGCTTGTGGGGCATCGTAAAACCCTCTGTATGAAGGATGTTAGGGAAATGCCATGGAATATTGAAGGAGACGTGTCTTAGGTTACAACTAACATTGGTTGTATTACATAATGCTATTTTTCAGACGTTATTTAGAATGCTTTTGTTATTACTTTCTCTCACAAGATCCCCTGTGTGTCAGATGTCTAATGAGAGACAAGATACTGTTTCATCTTTCTTGTAACCTTTTAATTGTAGCTGATGTAGTTGTTTTGTTTTGTTTTAAACTTGCAGAGGTCCTTGCATGCCGTAGCTCCTGCTGAATCTGTGACTATGAAAGAAAAGTATCTTGACTGGGCTTATAGGAATGGTGGTTATAAGAAAGTAAGAAGAGTCTTTACCAGGTAACAGAAAAAAACAACTTCAAAGCTGATGATTCTAGGGCAAATAGTAAAGGAAAAATGGGATAAAGTTTGAAGTTTTTTCTGTTTTTACTTTAGCCTATATGAAAGTCGTCCACTTTCACTTGACTTCTTCAGAAAGATGATTGAAATGGAAAAGGAGCAAGTAAGTTGCTGAATATCCAATTACAGCCTTGTGCTTGTAAAATACACTTCTAATTTTGATATGAGATTAAAGGCTTATGAGCAGTGTCTTTTGAAATCAGTTCATATTTATCTTCTGAAGTCGACTCATAGTGTATATAATACAAAATCAAGTTTTATGGTAACTAATCTTTGGCAGTGTGTGGGTATTTGTATTACCATGACTTTCACTTTGTAAGAATGCAATCAAGCTGCAGACTCACTTCTGTACAAAATGAATGGCCTTTAATACCTTCCTGTGTTAGGAATCCTGCAAAATGCTTCGTCTGAGGGAATACTACGAACGTGCTTTGAGAGAGTTTGGTTCAGTGGATTCTGGTAAGGAGATTTTCTTTTTTCTTTTTTTTTTTTTTTTTTTTTTCCCCCAATTTAGTGCTACCTCTTTTATTTCCATTCATTTGATTGGGAAAAAAAAGTAGCTGTTTGTTCTGCTGTTATGATTGCTGTCATGCAGAGTGGAGCTTGTTTCTTCTGTGCTGTTAAGTCCATGACACTCTGCAGTGACCCTACACTTTCAGTCCAGGGCCTTTGTTCACAGTAGGATAGCTTTGGCAGAACTACTAGCAAATAGTAGTCTTGGCGCTGGCTGGCATAAGTGATGCCCATCACCTTTAATTTACATTTGTGAACAGTATGGAGCCATGTTTTTATAACAGATTTCTTCTGTATGCCTTTTAAGAAAATAAATAGCTCAATTTCTTTGGTGTAAGAAGCTGCTGCTGAAGAGTTGCATTATTTCTTAAGACATCACTGTTCCAGCTGGGAACGGAACCCAGGCTTTTGGACCAGGAGGGGGCAGGAGGAAGAGGTTTGACCAACGAAACCTCATTGCATTAAGAACAAGAACACTTAGAAAAAGAGGGTTTCTAGGTTAGGTTTAGTACGTTTATTAAATAACATCTAATCAAAATCTGACTGGAACTTTTTTCTTTTAAAGATCTCTGGCTGGAGTACATCAAAGAGGAGCTAAGTCATCCCCAGGGCAAACCAGAAAACTCAGGGAATATTCACTGGCGAGCTATGAAGATGTTGCAGGGAGATCAGGTGGAAGACTTCATTTCCAAATACACTTTATTGCAAACTGGACACTTATGAAAAACTTAAAACAGTTAGAACATGACATTGTGGATTTATTTAAAAAAAACAAAACAAAAAACTTGTGTAGAAAGGTAAATATGTTCCTGAGTCATATTAAAGTGCACTTTCTTTATTGTGTGTGTGAAAAGAATCGTCTGTCCCTGCGCAGCTGTTACGGGTGTTGTCTCTGTCAGTGTCAGGTTCATGTGCACAGCTGGAGATGGCAGAGGCATCTCTGTGTTCTTCTCTGAGATTTCCTCCAGCCTGTATGTTGAGATGGAAGTTGTAATGTGTCAGCTTTTACACTGGCAAGCTAATATTGCCACACACAAATGCAAAAAAAACCCACCAAAACAAACCATTGTACGCCTGTGGGAGTTCTTAATGTCAAGTTCAGAAAGGGAAAAATGGAACACTGGATAAACAACCTGTAAAATTGATGGTATTTGTTTCTTAACCTTGAAGTCACCTATAATCCTCTTTTCAAAAGCCAAACAACTTCTGCAACCACCTTGTTCCCTTGTAAACGATTTGGAGCAACTATGAACTGTGGAGGTGAGCTGAGCGCTGTCACAGCTCTCCCTGCTGTGACAGGGTTAAATTCTGATCGACGCTTCAGCCTTTTTGATGGGCTCCTGTTCATGGGGGGCCCCTGTTCACGGAGCACCTGCGGCTCAATCCCCTGGGTCTGCAGGGGCTGCGCTTCTGCTGTGATCCGCCTTGCTGCTTCCTCCCACCCCATGTCCTGAGGCCGCAGGGTCAGCATCTGAGGAGAGAGAAAGCCAGGGAGTGCTTGATTTACAGCTCTGTGAATGTCAGGGTGTTTTCCTGCACCTCTTTGTCTTTTTGCTCTGCTTTAATTGCTTGTTTCTGCTTTTTTTTTTTTTAATTATTTTTTTCCCCTCTCCCATTATCTATGGCTGGAGAAACTTTCTGGTAGCACTGAAAGAAGTTACTTATCATGTATTCGAAGAAAGTTAACAGTGAGCGTGGTGTCTACTAATGCTTGCAAGCGGGAGCTTGGTGCCGCGCGCCAGCCGCGCAGCGCGGGAAGCCGCCGCTCCGTGCGGGCAGGGCCCGGCGCTGCTGCGGCACCGTTTGCTCCCCGCGCCCCGTTCAGCTGCTGAACGCGCCTCCAGCAGCGGGCGGCCTCCCCCGGGCACCGCGCGGCGGAGCTGCCCCCTGGCGCGAGGGGCCGAGCAGGGCGGGCACGCGCCTCCCGCCCGACGCACGAGGACGGGCGTCTCCTCGCGGCTGCGCGCGCGGGCGCTACCTCGGCGCTGCCCGGCCGCTGTGGTGGGTTCTTGCGGGGCGGGGAGCGGGGTCGGGCCGGCTCGCTTTTCCTGTGCGGGGAGCGGAGAAGGAGGAGGGGCTGCCCGAGGAGCGCCGCGTTCGGCCCGCGTTGCGCGGCTCCGGCCGCGGTCGGGACCCCAAGCAGCAGGTGCGGGCTCGGGGCTGTGCGGACGCCTGGCAGCCCGCCCTGGGTGGGGCCTGTCCTTGAGGGAAATTAATCTCCGCTGTAGCATAACTGCTAAGGATAACTCGCGTTTTCTTTGCTCTCCCTCTAGGGACCATCAGACCCGTCGAGGTGTTCCGTCGTGCCGCGTGTCCTCCATCTTTGTCCGGTTCCTCAGGGCTTCTGGGAGCTCTGGTCCTCGTATTTCCTTGGCACAACACCTCCCACGAGGTGGATAGCTCGTAGTCGTTGGTCTTTATACACATAGAGCTGCTGCTTGTGCCTTCATTATCTTTGCTGCCTTCTCTGGCTGCTGTTGGACCAAAGTGGTGCATTCTGGGACCTGTTCCCAAAATTTGGCGTGCCTGAGCTCTCCCATGCTGTCAGGTGTGAGGAATTGCAGCGGCAGAAAAATCGTCCCTGGGCAGGTTTGCTTTCTGAAATTAAAGGCTGTCTGATTCATCAAGAGATCAAACAAACGGGTCGTACCCAAGGGCTCCGCAACACCAAAGTGCTACAGCTGGAGGAGTCCGTGAAAAGAGTAACTGAATTCTTTAAAACTGCTTTGTAGGTGATGGCTGCCACCCTTGAGCAGGCAAGCTTTGAGGAGGAACAGCCTCCTAACGAGAAGGAAACCGTGACCTGGAAACCTGGAGAAGTAAAGCCCAAAATACTAGGGCAGACTAAAGCAGATGGTAAGTAACAGAACTCCTGCTCGAGGAAATGTTCTTAAAACCTGCATGGGAAATCCTTGTTATAGTGCTGGGTTATTTCTGCATAGGTATTTGTGTATGCCTGTGTACAAGAGTGTAGGGGAGCTGTTAGGTCCTGGCTTGGAGTGGTGATTGAGCACCTGGTGAAGGGGTGTGTCTGGCCCAGGGAGCACAGGCAAATTGTTTGCACCTGTGCTCCCTGTGCCACCAGAAGGGCTGGACCCAGGGTGCAGCCCCCTTGGGCTCATATAGGGGTCAGCCACGGAAGGGAGAGCTGCTTTTGGACCTAGGCTCCTTCCTGCAGAGAGATGCTGTATGGCCAGAGAGCCCCTTCACCACCTGGGTGAGTTCTGTTCTTTCTGTGTATGACTGTTGGCCTTCCTGAGAATACTTTGCCTGGTGTCACCAAGAACCTGTCAGGATAAATTTTGCTTCTTCATAAGCAGATCAGAGAGCATTTAATCAATACTACAAAAAGGAAGTCAGAGCAGTAGTTTTTCAGCATACTTAAAAAAAAAATAAATGGAAAAAACAACAACAACAAAAATACAAATGTGAAGAAGGTCTGCCAGCTCCTATGCTTTGGTTTAAAGAGCAGTGTTCCAACAGGAGTCTACAAAAAATTCCTCCTTGGGCTCGTGTTGTGATGTTGAGCTGTGTCTGACCTCCCCAAGGACCTGAAACCTGAAGCAGCACATGGAATAGCATCTAGTTACTTTAGTAGTTACGAAGTGTGTTAACACGCTTGGCCGCGTTATTCAATTGTAGGCATTTAATTGTTCTTTAATTTCTAATTATCTCTTGGCTCTTTTTGTTATTTTCAGAGTGTTTGCCGAAGAATATCCCACGTGTTCTTGATAGTGACTCTGAAGGAAGTGAATTCTCTGATATCTCTGCCTATGAAGATGGTGTCAGTCTGCACACGGACACTGACGTGGAAGACTTGTGTGGTGACATCTCCAGTATGCTTGAGGATGTAACTTTCCCTCGGCAGCAAGCTGCTTCGACGTATGAGGTGGAGGACTGGGATAAAGAGTTGGAGGAGTCTGAATGTAATCCTTATGGTGAGTACAAATTTACTTGCGATTCGTTTGAATTTTGGTTAGCATGCACAAGTAGGTGTTCTATAAGAGAATGTATTTAAAAATTTCCATGTTGTATTTCTGAGATTTTTCTGTTTGTTTACCTCATGAGTTTGTAACGTGCAGTTCCGTTGCCTAATATGGGACTTCAAGGCAGTGTTTGTGAAGTTCATGTGTAACTGTTTCTTGAGCAATTGAATTCTTAAGGAGAAATGATAAGAAGGATTGTCTGTACGTATTGAGCTTCACCGTGGAAGTTAATACTCTACTTAATGCATCTGTGTTAATCTGAAACAGAAGGGACATCCAGGAAATGTTCCTTTTCTCCAAGAATTCAGCCTTAATGTCCCTCAAGAGCGTGGACTTTCTGAGTGTGGAGTGATGCTGATCTAAATATGGTTTATTGTTACTTCTGCTGTAGAGGTTTTCTCTGTTACGTAGTAGAGTGTTTTTTGGTTGGTTAATTTGTTTGCTTGCTTGTTTAATTCCATGAATGGCTGTTTTATTTTCATACTCCAGTTCCATAAGCTGATAACAGGAGGAGCTGCAGCCTTCTGATGAGATCGTTCTGATGTTAAGTGGAAATAGAGTAGTGGCTCACTGGGTAACCCAAGATAACGGCTGTTTCCTTCTTGGGTTCTATTTTCTGGTTGAATGTTTCTGTCTTTCATTCTGGGCTTTTAAAAATTCTTTGCCTCTTCAAATTTACAGAATTTTTTTTTTTAATTGAAACTGTCGCAACTTCTTTTTTTTTTTTTTTCCTTATTCATGTATCTCATCCTGACCTGTGACATCAAATAGTCAGGAGTTTAGACGGAGGAGGCTGTGATAATGGCACTCAGATACATGCAGACAATACTGAGTATGAGTGCCTGAGTTGTTAACTCCTACAAATAAAAATGTTATTGGTTGGTCATTTTATAGCCCCTTAACTTTTTAAAGATGCTTTTAAAAATGGTTTGTGCTGCTGGAGAACTGGTAAGTGCATATGCTGTCCTTCCAGTGTTTGCTGACTAGAAATCATTTGCTTCTGTAAAAGGACTTTGCCCAATTTTTATGCCAGGTTGGTTAATTAACTGCTTTATTAGACTTAATTCTGGTCTAGTGGAGATGCTGTTCAGAGCTAACTTTTACAGAACTCCACCCTTCTGTTCTTGTCCAGTGACCCAGCCTTTAGGAAACATCTAGGCCCCTTAATTTGGTGTGCGGTTATGGAGAGAACAGGAGAAAGTAGGGGAAATAAACATAATGGCTTTATGAGCTTTTTATGCCTGAAGGGAAGAATTGCATGCATGTGTATGCTGGTGTCAAATGTACTGGATTTAAGTACATCACTGAATTTTTCAGAAAACTGTTTTGTCTCTGTATCAGGAACTTAACTTAAAATGAAGATTTGGCCAAATTCAGCTGTTGTTGATAGGTCCAATTCAGGAGTGCTGGCAGATCACACTGAAACTCTAGACTGGAAGATGCTGTGGAACTGCAAAACAATCTGCCAAGTTATACCACTGGCTTTCTGAGTATCTTTCATGGTTTAAATCTTTTCTTTGATCTTCTTTAGATGCTGGTGATCTCTACTGCGGAAGCTTTCAGGAAAATAATCTTTTGGCCTCGTACTCATTGCGAGAGGATTCATTGTACAACCCGTGCTGTCACCATGCAGCTTGCCTGGCTTTTACACTGCCAGTTAGAATGACTGAGGTTGGACAGTTTGATGATGCTGATGAATGAGGTCACAACTAAATTTGGCTTCCGAGCTGGACTGTTCTTCACTGAGAGAGTTGCATTAAGTCCTTTGGCTTGCCTGTAGAGTTCTGCTTATGGCCAGAAGTGCTGCACCATCTTCAAAGTTTTTCTTAGAATGTTTCTGATGTGTTTGTAAACTGACTGTGCCCAAGCTCTAGGATCCAGAGTGCAGGGGCTAGCTGTAAACGGCTAGTGCACTTCTGGACTATTTTCTGTTTGTATTACATAGATCTATATTGTTGCTAATTCAGTGTTTGGGAGGAAGTATTTAATTTCAAATCTTAGCTTGATTGTGAAGTGTTGCCAATTTTGGCATGCTGGTACTTGTGTATCTGGGCACTTAACTTGCAGTTATCTTTCGTTTGTTATCAAATTGGTTTCACTGCTTTTAAAAACTCTTCCTCCTTCCAACTTCTCTGTTGTATTTCTGTGTTGCAGTTTGTGACTCCAAATTAGTCATGACAAAATTAGACACAACAATACAAAATGAGTTCTTTTGGTTTGATGTGTTTCAATACAAAGGAACTTGCAAAATGTCTGTCACATGTAACACGCATGTGGGCATATAGCTGGGATCCTGTTTCCTATAGAAATACTGGGTGTTTGACAGCCTGCCAGAAAAGGTTTCTGCTCATCAGACCTTGTATGCAGACATATTGTCTTCCAGTCTCACAGTTGTCTGACGTTGTGTGGGGATCTTATAAAGACATGTAATGACAAAAAAAGCATGCTTATGTAATCTCAGTGTGTCCTGCAAGCAGTGGGGAATTAAGATTCATGATATTACTGATACTTTGTTATTTCTGTGTTGACAAACGAGGAAATGGGAACACAAAATAGTTCCATAAAGTTTCTAAGAGAATAGCTGGAACTAGAACTACATCCTTTTTGCCTCTGCTTTGGAATTAAAGGAAATGTTCTCAAATGAAGTATAGAAGTGGACTGAATGACTGACTAATTACAAAACAATCTCCTATTGGTCCTGTTTCATTAATCACTTCTCAGAAGCATTTTGATGACTGTTTTGACGCTGCCTGATACTGAAGCACTGTGCCTTTGTTTGTTCTCAGGCAAGGAGTTAATAGAACTGGAAGACTTTTTTTCTAGACTATCCAGTGTATGAAACTAAAATAACTCATGTATGAGTTTTGAAGGAGAAAGTACATAACATCTGCTTAATCTTTTCTTTGAGAGCTGGGGAAGACAAGAGCTCAGAAGAATCTTTTGTTCTGGTACATGGGAGTTCCTGGTTAAATCTGAGTATGTAGCAAAGAGCAGAAGCTGGCTGGTGGTTTTGTAGCTGAGGGCCTGTTTGTCATCCAGTATGATGGAGCCCTGTGAGGAGTCATGTTTCTGTCAAAACTTAATTCAGCATGCTTCCAGAACACATACGTACATAGAAGACATAGTCTGACAGTCTGTTCTTTTTTTGAACAGAAAGAAGCCCTAGCTGTGCTATGGCACTGCTGGCATTTTTCTTTTGTGGGCTGCTGTGTTATCAGCTGCTCTTTGAGCGGAGTTCTGCGTTAGCTAGAAAATGTGCTGGCCTCTGTGGAACAGAAGTGGGAATTGCCTAGGTTTGGATATGTAGTGGCTTCTTTTTCTAAGCTAGACAAGAAGAATAAAACTCTAAGTGTGCCTGTGACTGATTCAATTCAATATTAATAAATATAAATTGAGTACAGATTAGTAGGGTAATGATAGGTAAATTGTACGTTTGTTATCCTTTCTATCAGTTTCTCAGGCCTCAGCTGTAGATGTCAATGCTATCCTGCAGAGGGCAGCAAAACGTGGTTTATTCTGTTGAGGATTTTTATCCGGTATGAAGTTTCACCAGCAAGTGTCAGATCCTTAGGCTGGATTTCTAACATTAATAGCAATTTAGATTTGGGATCTGCATGGCCCTGTTGTCCCTCAGTGAGGCTGATTAATGGCCCTGATCAGCTTCTCATTTTCTGTTTTACTTTGAAGTTACACTCACTAGACTGAGAACTTCTCCCATGGCTGAGAAAACAACATCACTTGACTTCAGCTTTATATTAATATGCTTGTGAATCCCATCAGATTTAATCAAGGTGAGACCAACAGAATTCTGTGGAAGGAAAGCCACCTTCTTCAGAGCTGATTTAAAAGGATAACCAAGAAGTTATTTACATAGATTAGGTTAATTTTTATTCCTGTACGATTCCAAAATTTTACCTTTTAATTGGAATCAGCCTCATCTCTCTGGACCCACGTTATTTGAGGAGAAGTTAATTGTGCTGAATGTCTGCCTTGCTAAGCTGTATTATAAATGATTGTAACTTTATAAGATTTGTCTGCAGTTTTCCTTTCAGGTTAAAACTCACATTACCTCTGTCAGCCTTGCAAAAAATGACTTGTGATGGGTTGTACAGCAGAGAAGCATTACACTCTGCAGGGATGTGTTGGCCAATCTAGTTTTGTTCACCTTGGCGATGCTTGCTGGGAAAGGGGCTTACTGTAAGGTTTGATCTCAACACTCTCCATCTTCAGTGGGATTAGAAAACCAGCTGCAGGCTTCTCAGAAAGCATCTCCTTGGAAGAATTTTATTGTTTCTGCACTACAGAGTGTTTCGGTTGCCATTGTGAATCTTGTACTGAGTCTGTTTCATGTTGACACAAGCGTGTCATGCTAGATAAGAATACTTTGCAATTAAAACCAATGTAAAATGATGTTTGAACCAACAATTCAAACTAAGAGCATCAACCCTTCAACCTGCTCAAATTATTTGAGGTAAAAACATTCACTTACAGGACCAATTCTATGCATGCAAGGAATGCATTGATAGTACATAGATCAATTTGAAATTTGTATGATCTGAATTTGTATCAGATGTGTCAAAGTTTTCTCAGTTGAATATGCATATATTTTTAAACTAGTTTTTCCCTTCTATACTGCCTACAATATAAGATGCCTCACAAAGGTATCTTGTCAGCTTAAAAGGGTGACTTAGAAGGAGACCTGGGAACAACTTTAAAGCTGCCCTTACTTTTCTTTTTTCTCATTTACCCTTTTTACAGGTGGAGATAAATATACCGGCCTCTTGGTGCATCACTTTAGCATCTCTGAGCAAGAAATCTTTTCTAAATGCTGGTGTTGAGGGGAAAAAAAAATGCAACAGCACGAGTTTTGTATTTTCTTTAAACAGTCCAGCGAATAAATGGGAACTTGTTTTGGGTGCATCAGTGGTTTCCTTTGAGACCTATGGGGAATTATTTGCGAAAGGAAATAATTAAAGGAAATGTGTTCATATTTCCTGTTGATAAGGTACAGCACAGCACTTAGTTCATACATGAGACTGAGATAGTGGTTTCTTGCTGGCGTGTGTGTACATATACATACACAGCATCCAGCCTGTTTTAATGTCTTCTAAAGACTGCTGCTTGGCTCTTGTTTTGTCCCATCTTTTAACTAGTGTGCTTTTGGCTCTTAAGATGAGGAAAAATCCTTCACTGCTGAGAAAACTATGAATAATTTCGTAGATTAAAGGAAAAAATGCTGATGGCAGCAGCCCATCCCAACCATCTGTTGCTTCCAAGGACATCAGGTAAATCACATTTTAACAAAGATCACTTTCTGAAGCTGGTGGGTAAGTTTCTATAGGCACGGCAGAGGAACTTCTGATGGTTACTCTCTGTGGTTCTGTATTGCAGATGTATGCATTAGAGACTCAAGAGAACAAAGTGTGTTGGAGTTGTTAGTCCTGGGTGAACTAACTGCTTGTAACAAACTTCCTAGCTTGGCAGATGGGCCTGTAACCTACTAAAAAAAGCTGCAATGCACACAACCCTAGTAATTAATTGGTCTTAGTGATGGAAGAAGTGTTCTTTAAGCATTTGGAGTAGATCCTCAGCTGGTTTAAACCATAGCAGCTCATTAACCAAGTAGAAGCTTGGATATGCAGTGCCTATGCAATGATGCCCCTATGCAATGCCTGTGGTATTAATAAGAGCTAATACTTCCAACAGAGGCATGGGCAACAAATGAAAATAATGTATTGGAGGTTGTCTTTAGAAGTAACTCTTAGGGATAATGGTGGTAGACTGGAACTTTGTTCAGCACTTTATCTGAAGTAATTCCTAGCCTGGATAGGCAGCCCGTGAAAGCCAGTGCAGTGGGAAGCCAATTCATGGTGAGGCATTTGGCATGACTTAATGCTGAGCTGATGGTGTCCTGGTGAATTCTCTGCAAGGAATCAGGGACTGAACTCTGGCTCCAGAAGTCTTTTTTTGTTTGTTTTCCTCAGAAGAGAAGCATGCTAAGTTTTTTGGTCCAGATTTCACATACCACTAAAAGGACAATATCAGAAGACTTGAGAACCATAATTGCTCCAAAATGGCACCTTTTGTGAAGACAGAATATCTTTAGGAGGGTAGCAGGGAATGTCTGGAGTTTGTGCTGTCCAGAGCTGTTACTTTCTTCTGCTTAAAGCCAGAGAATTTTACTATGGTTCCAGTTGCTGTATTTGTTGAGTTTTAGTAAAATATGCTGGGTCTCATATAAAAACCTGTCTGATTTTTGCATTGCAATTTAGAACAGGTTTTAACACTCCCCTAGGGAAAGGGAGGAGGGTGTAGGGGTGAAACTAATATAGCTTCTATTTTAAACTTGTAATGGCTACTTGTCATAGGGATCGTTTTGGTCATGTGGCCTAAACCTCAGTCCTTCAGGATACAGCCAAGCCGTTCTTGTGGCAAAATAAAATCTTCCTTGGTAGCTTTGTAGATCTTGCAAGCTTCACGTGCAAATTAAAGCTATAAATACAGAATTAAAAATTAAGTGTGAAAATATGATGCAAAATAGTACCCGGAGTGTTCCCCAACTTGAAGAAGCTCAGTGGGTGCGGAAAATGGGCTTGGTACTGAATTTCAAACCAGGGCTGAGGAATCAATCATACAGGTATTTGATTCTAAAGGTGTTTTTGTGCTCTGCTACTTTCAAGGAAGAGTCAATAATCAGGGAAGCATTGTGCTAGTAGGGAAGAACACGTAAATGAAGATTGCAGATTTGGTTTCAACTGCAGTTAGCTCATTATGTCACATTCTGAAGCTGGACAAACAGTAATCTGAAATGAATGCACAGTAGTGGAGCCTCTAAATACCACAGTGCTAATTCAGAAGTCACCACTGTTTTCTGGTCTGGTGTCAGTACTGGATTTGCTAGTACAGTAATTCCCTTTGCTCTCAGTGCTGTGTTTAACAGTACTTTGTGTTCTGTATTCTTCAAAGAGGCTGCTATTTTCCTGGTTTGAAACACCTTTACCTTCTAATTTGGTTAGTTCTTGATTGTGGATATTAAAACCAAAACATGCAAGATCTGACAGATCTGGTTTCACTGGAGATTGTATCATGTTTAAGGTTTGTTGTGATTGAGAAATTTTAGGATTTTTGAAATTGCTGTCTATTTTCAAGCTTTTCACAGAGTGCATTATGCATGGGAGGAATGGCATTTCTCAGTGGTAGAGTAAGTCTCCATGCCTGAATGATAAATCAAATTCACTAATAATAAACAGCATGTTTCTTATTGCTTAGCAGCCTTATCTCCTGCAGTGAATTTGAGAAAGTCTTTTGCAGGTGCCCTGATAAAAGATATTCTGCCATGGCTCATTGCTAGCTTTCTTCACTAATCTTCTACCCATGCAGCTGTGTAGCTTTAAGGAAACGTGGATATTGAACAGGATTTGGAAGGCAAAATATTTCAACTACTATTAACAGTATTTGAGTTAGTCATCACAGAATGTTGCCTGTGTTTAAAATGAATAAATAAATAAAAAATTGTTAACACTTCACTCAGTTTAAGAAGAAAAAAGTTGTCAAGGGAAATAATAGCAGAAGTTGAAACCACTGAGCAAATTTTCCTTGTCAAGGCTGATGTGAAAATTATGTTTGGAAGGTAGCTGTTGAAGAAGTCACTGCTAGTAAACATGAATAGCTTCATGTACTGAAAAGCCTGGGTCTGCTGGAAAAATGCCTTGAATGCCAGCCTGTGATTTACCAAATTTACTATCTATTAAAATTTACAATGAAATTTATGTTGCTATAGTTACCAAAGCTGCTCTAGTCCCAGAATGGCAGTGCATCTCATTTCAAAAAAGAATCTTTTTTTCCCCTCTCCTTTTGGTATAATTAAATAGGACTTTAAAAAATGCTTTTAATTTGCAGGAGTTTGTAGAACTTGTTGCCGTGAGGAATCAGAAAAGCCAGAAATACAGCTGATCCCAAGACATAGGCTTGTGTTTGACAACACTTTTTTGAATAAAATCGGATTAAATGTTATTCTTTAGAACTATACACTAGGGCAGAGTTGACCAACACTTGGCTGGGAAGAAAAGTACAACTCATGTGGCCCATCCCATGTGTATAAACTTTTAACAGTAACAACTGTGGGTCTCTTTTGTGTGTTATTAAGAGAATACCTTTGTGTGTGTGTGTGTGTATATGTTGGCTTATGTGCACTTGTTCTTGTTGACTAGCAAGTGAAGAAGTTAAGAAGGAATGGCTTTTATGGTCCAGATTTGCCATTTTACTTCTGTTGGGGCTCACTTCTTCTGAAGCTACAGGTATTGCCACAGTCATCATTATGGCCAATTGCTGCGGAACGTTCATGAATCTATTGGAAAACGTAACCTGTTATTTGTAATGTGAAGGAGTGGACATAACCCCTCTGGTGAGATCCTATTTGACAATTCCTGTGCAGCTTTCCTTCTAGAGCTCAACAAACAACAATAGTAGCAAGGTTATAAAAACAGTACCATGTGAAGCAAAGGAAATAAAACCAAAGCATTTTGCTCTGACATCTGGCCTGCAACAGCAGCGCATCTGCCTAGCAAAGGCCAAAGGTTGAGTGCTTCTGACACAGCTTGCTTCTGACAGGGATTGTTCCATTTATATTGAGAACAGAAGTATGCACTTAAGTGTTTCCTGACATGGCCTCTGAGGTTACTGTGCAAAGATGACTCTTTTGCTGGGCCGTACCTTTTCTGATTTACCAAATCTTTTTTTTAATCTAGATTGGAGCTTGTGATTTAAACTATTTTTAAGATGTATGTTTGTGTAAATAAGAATTGGAGGGAAAATATTTGCTGAATTGAGTTTATTTGCTTTACAGCTGCAAAGCTTTCTCCTTCAAGGAAACAATGTCAGGATACACGATAGCTGTCAGTCAGTTGTTGTGAGTGTGCATATCTGGCCAAGCCATGGCATTCCTGGGGATGCAGTTCCCCGCTCCTTCCTTGCAGCCCTGCCACACATCAGACTTGCCTGTGATTGATTGTGACAGATTGATCAATTTTAATTAAGACTATTTTGTTTAATTCCTTTTGCCATTTGCGACTGAGAGGTGTTGCAAGCCTGTGCAGATTTGGACTGCAATCCTGTTCTTTTAAATATAATTGTTGTCATTAAAAAATGAATGAAGTCAGTGTTGTATAGGCTTTCAATTTTCATTCCTCTTCAGGAGTTTTCAAACTGCTTCTTATGCTTCCATTTTCAACAGCTTCTTGTATTTCAAAACTTATTATGAAAAGTATGTACCACAAAACTGGAACAGTGGCCACTTTGCAATAGTCTTGTGCTAATGATCTCATATAAGTAAAGTAAGACATGATTATCTCTGCGTTAGGTTTTTAACAGCTGTTGTGATGATTGCTAAGGCACTGCAGAATCTACTGAGTAGTTGATTTTCCTAACAAGAAGGACTCATACTGAGTACGTGTCCTTCGAGGAGTTGCAGATATTATTCTTTCAAACAGTAGGTGGAGACAAAGACCTAATGAATTTTATGTCTCCTCGGAAATGTAGCTATGCCCTCTGTCTTGATTTTTGGTGTTGCTGGATTCCTTTGTAAAAAAAAAATATCAATTATCAAATAATTTTATTCAAAAGGGTCTTCATTTGCATTTAAATTGTGTTGTAATACTTTTGGTGGCTAGTATCAATAAATTGGTTCTTTCAAACGTAAGGTCTCATTAGGAGACAGAGGAGGTACCTGTGCAAGTTAAAATCTACCTTAGGCCCAGAGCTTCAGGGGTCAAAACATGCCCAGAGTTGCCTTCGAGGTTGGATGTGTGTAGCAATTCCTAGTAGTGTGGGAGTTGGTACTAAGAAGAGCGGATCTCTGCAGGTTGCAAGATTGAGGTCTGGTCCACCTCTTTTTATGAAGTGAATTTGTATGTGCATATGTTTGTATCAATCATATTTACAGGTAGGTGTTTGCTTACAGCATGTCTTGTGGAATACAAATAGGGTGGCACACTGTCTCAGCATCAATGCAACTGAAATCTACGTAGGTTGCACCAAAAGTAATGCCTCCTATTTGTTTCCATGGAAATTACAACAGATGCAAACACTATTTGATAGAACAAATTCTCGGCTACAAAACACTATTTTTCAACATAGTCACCACCATTAGCTGTGTGTTTTTGCTGGTGATGAACAACAGCCTGCATGCTGTGCTGGTAACAATCTGCACCAGTGGAGGTGACCTGCTGTTGCCACTGCTGGAACACATCGCCTGCTGCAGTGTAGGGTATGTTTTTCTCTTGTTCTGTTGGATGCAAAGCAGGTTGCCTCAATCCCTTCATGCTCTGTTAAAGTTATGATCTAACATTAACCCTTTTGATTTCAACGGAACATAGAAGGATTCCCTCATTCATTGTTTTCAGATTGTTCTGCTGAAAGTCTTGTTCAACTCTGCATTTCTGAAGAAGCATCTAGTAACGTATACTAGTGGATGGCACCAGGATGAAAAGTGGAGTTTAACCTAGCAAGGAGGAAGTGGAGAAGAGTCCCCTGTTAAGCATATCAGATGATCTGAACTCAGAAGCCGTTATAGTAAATGGAGCAGGAATTTGTTGCCATGTTTGTAGTTGGGCAGTACACTTCAAAGCTTGGAAAGTGTCCCATGTTCCTTTTCCCCCTGTGAGGGGAGGATGTTTGCCTTCTTATAAGGGATGCCTGGGATAAAGTTTCAAGCAGGAGAATTAGAAGTTCTCTGTTCAGTTCCTTGTTTTGCCGTGTAGCTTTGTGCATATAGGACGTACCTTTGCAGTTCTTTCCCACTGGACTCACTGCTGGAGTTGCGACAAAATTTCCATCTCGTGCAGTAGAGTTGTGAGTGACCTGATTGCTATTCATGGGCAGTTTGTGCTATAGAATAGTGAAACAAACATTATTATTAAATACATTTCAAATGAAGAGGCAATGAGCAGAGTAGTTTTCCAAAATTAGGACGACAAAGTATTTGGGCTGATGAAGTTGTGTAACATCAAAGCCTGCAGCAGTATCATGTCTGACCTGGAGAAATGTGTGTTTTGAGGGTATCTGTCTGAATAAATGGAATCTTCCAGTAAACATGAGGAAGCTGAGAATGATAAACGAGTGTATGGATCACGCCACTGGTGTTGAATGAAGCCTGTCCTTCCAGTGTCATGCCATTCAACCAGAGGCAAGAGGAATCTTGGATTAGAAAGTCTGAGCATCTCAACATTGTTGCAGCTCTCAAGGATAGAAGCAGCAGTCAAGTATTTAAATGCAATGTGGTATTTTCCAATTTTGACCTAATTGGAAGGCTTTACAGAAATACTGAATAAGAGAATAAATAACAGTAAAGATTGAACGTGCAGTCACACGACAGTTCTACTGCTTGATACAGGGCTTACTTTATGGGTCTCTCTTAAAGTTACAGTTCATCAGGGTTTCTTCTATGCTTCTTTATTTTAACAGCATAATTTTATTTAAAATGTCAAGGTCTGTGTAATAAACTGAGATCACTAACGAATATAAACCCTCATATTCCTGAGGCTTGTGGCACTACTCACTGTAAATCCAGCACAATGCATCTACAACTAGGAATGCTGCCAGGGCTGAGAGCTTTGGAGAATTAGGGTGTAATGTATTCATCTGAACTTTGCCAAACTGGGGAGATAGCATTTTGTGAGGAGCCCAGAGCCAAATAGGGGGTGGGTCAAACTGATAACTGGCTTTATCTACCTGCATCTATTCTTTCACCACCAGGTGATAATTTATAAAGATGTACTCTAAATGAGTCCTATGCAAGAGCATATTTTGGAGTGCGGTGGTATGGAAGATGTTATATGAAGCAGGGATGTAAGTAGCTTCTGAGTAAACATAGGAAATCACAGCTTTGTCCCCTCTTCTGTGTATTCCATCTGCTGAGGCTTTCTTTCTGTTGTTCCTTGAATCTCAAGGGGAATATGTGGGGTCTGTATCATATCTTTGCCTGCAACTGTGATCTGGCACTCCAGAAAGAACTTGTGAATGCTTGCGCTGCATTACACACCACAGAAGTTGGAGGAGAGGTGGTTTTGGTGAGGTGTGATTCTGGTCATAGGCTAAGTGGAGTTGGCAGAGTCCTCAGATGCTGAGTCCTTCAGAGTGAGTAAGGAAAGTCAGAGCATTGCCTGAGGGAAGCAAAGTCTCTTGAACAGGTGAATTTTTTAAAAGGTGCCTAACTGTATTTTGCATAAATCTGGCTTCTAATCCATTGGTTTGCTTAGCTTATTCTTTCACGTAAATTAAATAACATGTATTATTTCATTCTGTCTCTTTTCTTTGTGCAAATATTCAGTGTTTGGCCAGTCTCCTGAGAAACTGTACAAAGGTGTAAATCCTGGGCTTTTGAATTCCTATCTGCTGGGAAACAGGCATTAACAAGTGATGTGGTTTTTTCCTGGATATATAACTCTCAGTATGTATGTTTTCTATGTGTAATTAAATGGATAAATATTTCATACAAAAATGTAGGAATGGATCAATATGAATGTCATCCAACTTATTAGTTTTCTGTATATGAATTTCCTTTATGTTGCTCTATAAATGCCTGTACATAATTTATAAACTGTGTTATTCATATTCTGTGCCAATAGCAAGCATAACTGATGAGGGGGAAAAAAACATCGAGTTGATATATTTGGTTATCTTCTCACTTGTTTAAAAGTGTCTTTTGAAGTTTAATTAATGATGTGCTATCATTTAGTTTCATTTTTAAGGATAGCGTTTGGATAATATTTAGTAGACTTGAAAAATGAATCTTCCAGAGGCACAAACTTTAAGTGCTAATGGGCTGAATTATATGATTCAGTTCAGAGAGGTATGAAGGGCCACTGAACACAGAGCTAGGAAACTGAGATGGACAAAACTCTTCATTCCAAAATGTAGTTATGTTTTTGTTGGCTTCCGTTTAAAGGATGTGGACTACTATGAGAAAGGAAGAGTGAAGTGTTCAGAAGTGGCTGGAGGCAGACTGCTTTGAAAGTTACTGAATTTGTGAGCCAGTAAGTAAGTGGTCAAAGTAATGGTAACTTAGAAGGAAGTACATTTCGTTGGTTTGTGTTATTTTGTTCACAGAAAGACAAATCCTGAGAGATACTAAGGATTAAGTGTTTGTTGATAAAACATCGCTTTGTAGAAGCAACTCCAGGCTGCCGTCTCTACAGGGCTTTCTTCTCTACGTATGCACAGGATCCATCTCTTTCTTTTCCAACTCCAGTTTTGCTCAAATTATTTATCCAGGTGCTTTGTAACGTCTGACTCGAATGCACGTAATATTTGCCCCAAAATGAGTTTGGCTACTGAAAGACCTTGCTTGAGGTCTCTGCTATTAAATCTTTGCTGAGGGGCAGGGAGAGGCTGTGAGTTTTTTGGCGAAGTTAATAAAATGTGTGGATTAGTGAAGTGCTGATTAGTGAGGTTCTATTGTAGACAGAGACATTCCTGCCTTAGCTGAAACCCAGATGGAAAGCTGCCCACCTCAGATTGTGGAAAATGGTTTATGTTGCTGGTTTGCTGTAGTATGTTGCTGAGGTTGCAGCGAAGTGAATCTTACTAATGTCTTCAAGTGTAATTAACTCTGTTGTTCGATGTAAATATTTGAATTCTGCTCATTTGGTCTCTACAGGGGCCTGTTTAAAGCAGTTTTTGCCAAAGAGCTCAAAGGCCAGTAGGAATGTGTGCGCATTAATAAACTTCTCTTTGTCCTGGACTTGATCCAGAGCTTACAGAGGGCAAATGGGAAGATCTTCTCCTATCTGATGTATTTACAGTAGAGCTCAGAGCGCTTGATCAAGGCTTCATTCTGCTGTCATTGTGCCTAGGCTTTAGTTTTGATATGAAACAGAGTGTAGGACGTGGATACAAGAGGCAGAAGGATCCAGGGTACTGGAAGGGAAAATAGTGCATCATGGTATCCTCTTAACATTACTGAAAAACGGTGGCTCTTTTTAAGGTGTAGAGCATCGAATGATGCTCTGATGTTTTTTCACAAACATCAGCTTAAATGCTCGGAAGTAATATTGGATTTAAAAAGAAAAAAACACTCAATTTTTTTTTCAGTTGTAGCCATCTGAGGGTGGAAGTATTTAAGTATTTTTGTTTTGTTGTCATTTGTTTGTTCAAAACAAGACCTAATTTCTGAGAACTGAAATACTTATTTCTGAGATGAAGTATGCTTCCTTTAGGAAATGTCAAATTTCTTCCAAGGCATTTCATGTTAGATTCTCTTAGATTGGGCTACTTTGTATGAATATTTTCAAACTGCTTCCCATGAGCAAATACCGGTGAGTGCTGCTTCTTAAGAAAGTAGAACTGTGGCAAGGTAAGAATGCAGCCATTCAGCAGCAAATTGTCAGCTTTTATGGGCCTAAGCTACAACTCCCACAAGGTACCCTGGCAGCGTTTTCAAATGTAAATATCTCTACTGCCAAAGGGGATTTCTTTTGTTGGCATTTTAAATTTTGTCAAGAAACAAATTTATTCTATTTATCTCTGAACTGAGAAGAGCTGTTCCTGGGCAACTCTTCTCAATTTCTGCAGCAGTGAAGACAAGCAGGATTCTGTGCTAGTTGCCCAGCTGGGGAAGCAGCCCAGCCCAGATAGTGCTGGGTACTGAAAATCAGATTTTCATTACATTTCTGGCTTGCTGTAATAATGTTACTGATAATTTTTCCCTATGTTAATTCTTATGTCACTGTGAAATATGCTATAATAATGACACTTATCTCCTGTGGATGTTGTGGATTATTTCCTGTGAAAGTACCTTGAGAACCTTGGATCTTAAAGAGCTATTTATTCTCATTGATGATATTATTCAGTTTGGTCTTCAGGTCACTGGCAAAGTTGCAGACAGAGGTAAGAAGCATACTGGACTTGTTTCAAATTGTTTCAAAGCTACAGATAAACTGCTTTTGTGAATTCACTTTTCATTTTCAAAAGGTGTATCTGCAATGAAAATAATTACCAAGACTGAAGGGATGCTTTGGTCTTATGGTAACTTGATTGCATGGCAACTACCATAGTTTCTGTTTCTTAGTTAAAAGGTTTTTTTTTTTTCTGAAGTGGATATCTGTGGAAATCAGTCATCTTCAGCCTGATTGTTGTGGTACATGAATGATGTTCATCATGGAGATGGTAGCATCCTTTCTTCTTTGCCCTAGCAGAAGTCAGAGAACTAAGGGCAGAACAGGCTCAGGAGAGCTGTCAGGAGCTGCAATAAAGCAACAGTGGAGCTTTACTCCTTCCAGAAATTTACTGCTCAGATGTTAGTTGTTGGTGCATCTTCCTGCCTTCTTTCTGTCTGTGGGTGGGGATGGTGCTTTCCTCATGGCCGGCAAACCCTGGGCAAAGATCTAACCCATGCAAAGGGTCCTGTATGGACAGCAGCTACATGGGAATGCCTCATTCAAAACATATAAAGGCCTGAAGTGGAAAAAGTTGTGGGTTTTCTCTTTTTTTTTAAGCCCCGCTCGATAAAGTTCATTCTAAGGAGTTACAGTCCAGTAAGCGTTACTCTGTTTTACAGATTGGCAGCTGAGGCATAGAGAAGGGAATAACTTCTTCAGTGATGCATGGAGTGAAGGTGACAGTTCATTTCCACATCATTCATTCCAGCACAGTAGCGTCCTTCCTATCACTGAGTAAAATAAACCTTACCTTTGAACCATTTTTTCATTAATAGAGCTAGATGGGGAGAAGAGTATTAGAGTATTTGTATTAACTGTAGATTATTACTCTGTTAGGGATAGACTCCTGAGCTGTTCTGTTCTGCGTCAGACCCTAGTAGAGAAATAGCCAACTTGGCTGGAGGAAATATGTAGGTATGTGTTCACATAGTTACTGTATCATGCCCATAGGGAGGCTTTGTGGAAGCAGAGCCGGAGTGAGTAAACAAATCTTTCTGGAAAATCCCAGGTTTAGGCTCATCTCCTTAACAGTGTCATTGCCCCTTCTGGTGTGTGCATGACTGAAAAAGCAAGGATGCATCTATTCATTTTGCATATACAGTACTGGTGGGTTTAAACCTTTGGGCAACTTGTCAAATAACTGCTGTTGACATAAACCATTGCTGTGCATCAGCAGTGTAGAGAACAGAACAGATCACTTCACTGTTAGTACTTCGCATTGCTTTAAGAGAGGTGGAAATTGCTCATCCCATAAGGGGAGGAGATGGCTGAAGGAACCTCGCCTCAATGAGTGGTGGTTCTTTGGAATTGAGCATTGACAAAAATGTCTTTCATCTTGTTCCAAGATGTCATTGATACCAAGTGCACAGCATGCTCTTGAGTTGCATAACAGCGTATCCCAGCTCATTAATGATTTATTTTTTGGAGCATGCTTCTTCACTCACAACACTTCTGGTATGAGCTAGCTTACTGCCAAAGTTTAAAGGCTAATTTATTGAAGATTCACGAACTGAGCCTTTAACACAGCTGGGATGGTGCATACAAGTCTTGGATTGTCCCACCTGTCTTGGAGTGTTTCTAGGAGACATACTGTCAAAGCACTAAGTTCTTGATTGCTCTTTACTACTACTTTGCTGATTTTGTAACTTTTTCAGGACAGTATGAAGAAAGGGAAATAGGAATAATTTTAGAAATGCTGTGATGAATAATCCTGTGAGATTTTTAAGGTTATATTGGCTTCTGAGAATGCAACTTCTGAGTAAAGAATAAGATTCTTTGAAGCAAGAGTTTTCTGCAGGAGTGATTAATGAAGCTTTTTAGCGATGTATATCGCTGTATTAAGTGTGAGTTTTCAGTGCATGCTCTGCCTCTAATCTGCGTGGCTCCACATCCTGAGTAAGCACTTTCCTTGAGATCCCTCACAGCATTTAATTTTGCATCTATTTATTGTGTAATCTTCAGTCTTGGTTTACTAGTTTCTCTCTGCACCATGAAAGCAGGCATGTTACAAATGAAACAAATGTTCAGTTCTCAGAAATGCACATTGGACTCTGATGAAAAATAACTTTCTCACCAGAGCCTGAGAACTGTGGTTATTTCCACATCATCTGGATTCATGCCTTATTTCAGCAGATGTAGCTTGAATCATTGGCCACAAATATCTCTCTAATCTAAGTGGCTAATGTGTTCTCTTTGTGAACACAAAGAAAGGGCAAAGGGGAGAGGAGCGGATCAAATTTTTTTTTATAGAATGCTGGTATTAGTATCTTCTGGTGTATGCGAAGAAAAAGAAGTGAATTGACAAATGGATGTCAGAATTGCTAAGAACACCAAAATTATGCTGTTAGTGAATGCATGTGTATTCTCTTACCTGTGGAGCTGAACTACTGCCCCTTGTTATACTGTCTGTCTCTGTCAATGAAGATGAAATCATTAATGGTCAGAATCTAACAGGGAGATCTTGTCTGCCTGAATTAAAGATGCCTTTGCATATTTATGCCTGCTCCTCTTGTGATCCCAGTCTGACACTGGGCTGGTGCTAGTCTGAATGTGTCAATGAAATACCAACATAAGCTGTTTCAGTTAGATGTTTCAGACATCTGTTAGCATGCTTATCATACTCTGCTAGTTACAGAACTGTAGGCAGAACCAAGGCACAGGGAAAACAGATAATCTTCTCAAGGTTTGTTTTATGTCTCATCTGAGAACACACAGACCATAGCAGAGATGAGCTAAAAATACCCCTCATATTAGGAAAGAATGATGTATCTGCCCCTCTTTTAACACAGCCCTCAGTCTAGTGCTCGTGGCTATCTCCTTATCTTGTACATTATTTCTGAAAATCAACAAACTGCAAGGATTTAAAGAGTGCTTTCAGTTCCACTACATGTTGCTTCTGAATATTAGTGCGAATCACATTTTATTTTCTGTCAACTTCCTGTGTTTTACACCTGTTTTCAGCTTTAAGGGAGAGAAAAATCCTGGTTGTTTGTAGGTAATCTGGCTGGGTGTTGCTGTGTGATTGGGAAAGGATGCTTCTGGCAAAGACAGGGTTGTGGAAGGCAGTCATGATCGCTTCTTAATGCAGCATATAGAAGAGGAAATTACTCTGTACTGGGTGGCTGCATGACCATTGAGTCGACACAGGAGTATATAGCTAGAACTCAGTAATGCTGGAGGAAGAACTCGGCTTGCTGGGGTATACCTGTTACATATTGATCAATTCTGTGTTTTCTTCTTGATTCATATTCTAATCTTTCACCCATTTCTATTTTTATCTATATCACAGGGCCTACAACTTTCATCTGAGCAGGTAATATCCTCACTTTTGTCCCTGTGTGAGGCAGTTTGGAACCTAATATTACTTTAATCCATCAACAGCTGTAGCCTTGGACAGAGCGGCTCACTTTTTGTGAAAGATCTGTCTGTTTTTTTTTGCTGAGGTGTTTAGTACATCAGGGGAGAGATTTCCCAGGAACACCTGGGATGACCAGTAGTTAGCTCACATCTTTTTTTTTTTCTTTAATCTGAGTCCTTTTCTATGTAGTGCGAACAGGTATTCTCCATCTTCTCAATGAGATGAAGTACTAATTTCAAATGACTTGTCAGCTTTGTAGAAATAGTGTTGCAAGTTACTGCTCTATTTAGGCTAAACTTCAGTATCTTCTACCTATTTGAAAATTAATTTGTAGTTAAAACTGTGTATTGGTGACCCTCGCATCTTGTAAGCTGCTGTGAAACTCTCTTTCATAGGAGGCTGCGATTCAACCTTTTTGAGATACTGTGCAGCTTTATAAAATGCTTTGGGTTGGTGCAGCTGTGTAAACTAGGATTTTTGCCTGTGCATCTTAACAGAGTTTCTTTATTTATTGCTAATTCTGGGCCCATAGCATAAATATACTGTTGCTTTTAGTGAGATGTGGGCTCTGTGGATTTTAGATTGACGTGTAGGCTTCTCTCCTGGCCCCTCAAGGTCCTGTAGTTTTGTAAACAACTCAATTTCAGTCTGAACTTCTCTGTGAAATGAAAATAAATGAAACCAGTTTTCCACCTGGTTTTGTTTATGATGTTTGTTGAAATCCCCAAGAGATTGTCCATAACCAGTCAGACACACACTATCAGGTGGTCCAGTCTCGTCCATTAAGTTTTTTTCCTTTGGGGTTGCGGGGGGAAGGAGAAGCTGATGAGAGAGAGAGAGTTACTATGGCTGGCGGAGAGGAGATTTACTTCTCTTCCATGACAGCTCACATTTTCCTCTATGCTCTTCCAAGTTTGTGTTCTAAGTTCTCCTATTTTGAACTAATCAAGATTTGGTAGCTAGAGCAAAACTTGCCCATCATGTAAGATGCCAAATGCTTTCAAATTCATTGATCTCAGTGGAACATGAGGGAGCTCAGCCATTGGCAATAGCATTTCAGTTCTTAAACGTTTTCAGGCTTTAAAATGGGCTATTAATCTTGGCTCTGGCAAAGCGTCCGAGGACTTCAACAGTGTGTGAAATGTCCCATAAAATACAGCTTCTAGGAATACAGTTGTTTTTGTTTTATTTGTTGTTGTAGAGTGAGTGCATCAATGCTCATGTTCTGTTTGCTTTGAATCTAAGGATGCCTTGGAATGTTTCATTTAGATCGTACTTCAAAAAATTCTTTGTTAGCATACAGGCACTGTCTGGGCTAATGTGGTTACATTAGAACAAAATGCAGCTGGATTCTCAGTTCCATAGGAGTTCAGTGGCTTCACAGAATACTTGATTTGAAATAAACAAATGAAAGCCTGTAGCAAAATCTCTCTCTTCGTGGCTTATTCCGTAGCTTTATCTGTTTTCATACTTGTTTAATTGTGATTGCAAGTTTAAAAGCTCTCAGTTCTCATCAGATATCATATCATAATTATTTTGGGGGAGGAGGGGAAGTGTCAGTAGGGTATGAAAATGACTAGGATCCAGTGTCCTTCATTTGCTGACGTCTAACAAACATGAAAAACAATAGAGGTTTGGATCCTGGGCAATATGTGACCGTATAATAACAAAGGGAATCGACATGAAATGTGCACAGGAAGGTTGTTTTTCAAAGATGCAGATTGCATTTAAAAATTTCTGCAGGTTTCAATAATGTGGTAAGTGTGGGTTATGCTGTTAGTGCTGCGCACATTCCTAGTTCACATGAAGCAAATTTGGCTGTTTTTGAGATGTGCTGCTTTGTAAGAGATACAGTTGCTCTGCAGTTACTTACCTTCAGGTTTGTGACAAGGATTAACCTGTGGACCAAGGCCAAAAGGTCCTGGTCTGTTGCCCATTTAAGTCAGTGGAGAGACTTGTATCAACTTCAGCAGCTCTGATGAGAGCTGAGAATCATGCTCTGAATGCAGCTATGCAGCTCTTAGCACTGCCTTGGGTTTTCAGTGTGACCTTAAGAGCAGCACTTTCCATTTGCTGTGCTTGGCTTTGGGCAAAGCTGTTAGTCTCTCTGTGCCTCATCAAGAAAAGGAGGCTTGAAAAAATCATTAGTATTTCAAAAGCACTCATTCTAGTGAGAGGGACTGTAGAAGCAGGGCAGTAAATCCTGCTCCATTGGAGCTGTCCAAATATTATTGCTTGTATTGAAAGAAAGCTCTTAAATGAAGGCTGGTGTTCAGAAGCCAGTAGAGCTGGAGAATCATCACATCATCACAGATCTGCTGGAAACATGGAGCTTGTCAGTTGACTTGCTGGGCTTTCACAGAAACACAAGTTAGGAACTTAGAGCTTCTAATTTAACTACTTATGACCTTGGAAGATCAAATTTGTCTCTGTTTTATGGATATTCTCCTGTTTTTAAATGATGCTTCACTTTGTTCAAGGCAGATCTGGAGCACGTAACTAAAAAGCATTTTTTGGACTTAAAAATAGATTTCACAGCCAAGTCACTCTAAAAGTCTCTGTTTACCCCATCGTTCTGTCACATTGAAAATGCAGTTTATCTTTCCTGCAGACAGGTTGAAGGGACCACCTACTCCAGGAAAAACATTTCTCTGTAGCTTCTCTATTAGGCTGTTTTGATGAGCTTGTGGAACGCTACTTGAAATCCAGCTTTCCTTTGTTGGAGTGAGCTATTGCTCTAAACTTCTGCTGGGATGAGGTCCGGAGTTGGGAGCAGAGGAGGACAGTAAAACATTTGCAGCTGAAGGTGATCTAGCAGCAGATCATGGTCTGCTATTGAAAACATGTAAAGCTGCAAAGTGTATAGTGATCTGGCTAAACTGTTTTTTCTCTGGTAGTATCTGTGTTGCTGTTCTCCAAGCAGAGGTTTTTCACTTCCTGCAAAGATGCAGAATCAAAGGTTCCTGAAATGGGCATTGGTTACTCATTGCCACTGAGCTGATTGGGTGTAGTCATGGATGTTCACACTACAATGCTCTGGCACTCCTTTTGAGCTTTTTCAGTGCCAGATAATCCTAGAAAAAGCTATTCAGGAGGGTCTGAATTCTTAAAAGCAACCAAACCAAAACGAAGACCAACAACCACTGCTGATTAGGTCAAAAATAAGATAATTATCCTTTTGACCAATTATTTAAATACCAGTGTCTCACATGTGCTTACATCCATGGGGCAGGCAGCAGTATGGAGTGATGCATTTAGCCAAATGTTTGACCTGTGATGTGCATATGGGAACATTTGAGCATGTAGGTTGCCATTTTGCACTGGGACCACTTGTGCTTGAAATTTCCAGCGACAAATTGAAGAGTACTTCTTTCTAAGTTGCAACGCGGTAATGGGAGTTAGGATTTGTAAGTCCTGCCAAATGCAATAAACTTGTGTTATAGCCTTTTAAAATTGTTATATTGAATGCTGCTTATAAAGAGTCATCTTCCTTTTATTGTTTCATAATTTATTCAGTGTTTTCTTAACTGGCACATCAGCAGAACAGTAAAAGTGCCACTGAGTAAACTTGGTTTAATGGTGACCAAGTTTTGTCTAGGTTACAATAATATCTGTGGGAAGAAACAATTACCTTGTGATTTGCTATCAAAGCAGTAAGAGCGTTTGCTTTCCAGTTCATTTAGGAAGGACATCACTTTCAAGCTTTCTTTTGCTCTCCTTGTGGATATGTTTCCTCTTCGGTGTATTTAATTTTTTTTTGCAGTGCATATGAAAAAATACTTGTTCAGTCCTGAACCAGAGATTCTTAAGTAGAGCCTCTGCTGTCCTGTATGCAGTGTTGATAATGTATCGCTGAAGATCAGTACAGCTCAGACTGAGAGCCATCCTAGGCTGTGAAACACCAGAAACCTTCAGGCTCCGTGAGAATGGTGGTGGCATAATGAGAGTAGTTGGCTCTATATACCTCATTACTCGTATGCTAGAGTTCTGTTAGGAAAAGAATAAGTACTTGGAATTTGTGAATTGATCAGTACCCTTCTCCAGCATGCTGACTGTTAACCACTGTGGGGATTAAGCAGTTACCATTATGTAAGCAGCATTATGTTCATGACAAATAGCTTCCTTGTAGCCCACCCGCTGCTTTCAGTAATTTTGGAAGCACAGTATGTTAGGTCTCAAACACTGTATTCCCCAGGAAGATGGGGGCTTAAATAAGTTTCAAATTACCAGGTCTCAAGTAGCTACCTAGAGAGGCAGTGTCTAGCTCTGGGGCTGAGTTACTGTACATCTCTTAATCAGCAAGGGAGTCCCTAAACATGTCCCCTGCAATGTTTCCTCTTTTTTTTTGTTTGTTTTCTTCTTTCTTTTTTTCTTTTCCTGTGGGTTTGTTTTCCTCATGTGGTTTTGGAATGCCTCCAGACCAGATCTTTTGGTGCTATAAATTGATGTAGGTCCTTTGGCTTCAATAGGGTTACGTTGATTTACTCCAGCTGAGGGTCTGCTCTGTGTGTCTATTCTCATAGTGCTGGAATTAGCGAGTTCAAGCCCACGTTTTGAGTACTTCATGCATGCACAAGGCATTAATCATACAGTGATGTGTGCAGAGCATGTGTGAACACTTCGACAGGCGGTTCCCAAAATCCCTGCCTCTATCTCCATTTAATGTTGACCCTGTCTCTTCTCTCAGTTAAGCTCCCCTAAGTCCACTGACTTCAAAAAGTTTGCTCTTCATTAACACCTGTCTGTAAAATTAGTGTTAAGTCGTGCCCACAATGCTAAACCTTCTGTCTCTGTATAAAACATCCTATCCCTAAGACTCCCAGTTTGGAATTACCGTCACCATCTTTTAATGCACAAAGGCTGCTCCAGAAGTAATGTCTCCTCTTTTATTATGTTGGCCTCCTGTTTTATCATGGTGGTATGGCGGCAGAGGTTGGACCTTCCCACCAGTATTCCATTCCATTCTGCTGCTGTGTGACAGATGGCAGCGGGGGGGAGGATGGTGTGACAAAATGGAGGCTGACGTGGAAGTGCAGATGGAGCAAAGGTGGGTCACTGAATTCCTCTGTGTAGGAAAAATTGCACTCACTGATGTTCATCGATGCTTGCTGAACCTTGATGGAGACCAGCAGTGGATGTGAGCGCTGTGAGGCGGTGGGTGATAGGTGTCAGCAGTGGTGATGGTGACCGTGGGTCACCTCTGCGCAGCAGGCAGGCTCTTGATCATTGCTGGTGAAAACGTGCAGCTAGCAGTGGTGACTGTTGAAAAATAGCCAGCTATTTTGATTTATTAATTTCTTCTACAGACTGCTAATAATGTATGTCAAATGCAAAACTTGGTTCTGCTTTATGAAAATAATGTAATCTAATGTAGCTGCCCTGTAATGGACATTCTTACCTCTTGCTAGCAGAAAATTAATGCTCTGTGTTAGTGCACTGGTCTGCATGTTCTGCTCCTTTCATTTTCCTTTCTTGTGTGAGTTGGAATGGCTGGACTTAATGATGTCAATAAACAGATAGCATTTTTACTCTATATGGAGTAAAATACAAATATGAGGTGTTATTTTAAGTAGGAGAAGCAGAAGTGGTATACATAGTCCATGAATGATGGTTAGGAATAACATGCACTGAAATCACTGTGGTTACTGAGAAATGCATTTAGCCTACATTCTTCTTTAAAATAGCAACACAGACACCCAAGTAAGAATTAAAATGAAAAATTTTGTGCCATCTTAATTGAGGAAGTTCTGTACTTGGTCTTTCTTTTTACTGAAACTCATATGATTATGGTTAAGAACTGTAATACCCTTGTGTAAATAGTCTTATCTTCCTCTCCTCTGTAAATACTCTTCCTGCCTGTCTCATTGCCGCCTCAGTCATTTGCTCCTGGAATTTCCTTATCCTGACTGTGAGACTACAGCTGTACTCTGCAGAGTTGAATTCAATTGTCGTTTTTTACAGGTCTGTCTTAGGAACAAGTGCACAACTCTGCTCTTACAGCTGCCTGGCATCTATAAAAAGCTTTGCTTCCTCTAACCAAAGTCATTTGTAACTGTATAAGGGATATTTGATACTGAAGTCACAGACTTCTTAAGACTATGCAAAAAAGTTGTCATCATGTCTGATGTGTGAGCGGCTCTGCCCTCCCGTGGAGACAGCAGGATCAGCTGCGTGCCCAGTCCTGGCTCTGCTGATGCATCAGAAATGTTTTCAGTCAAGAGCCCATGTTTATGGGGCAGGGGAATCAGAGTCTTGGCTTTTGCCAGCGTGAAATACTTCACTGTAGCATGAAGCATCAAGTCAGCCCTGTGGTTTACAGAGTAGTTTCCTCTCTTGAATCTTGCTCCTATTTTCATTTCCTATATTTTTTTTCCTGATTTTCTGAGGCAGAGACACCCTGCCCATTCTCACATTCTGCAAAGCACTTTCTCAGAGCCAGTGCAGCACTCACTGCAATACTTAGTACTCTGAAAAAGATGATGTTGCAATATGTCAATATGCAGCAGTGTTTAGGTACACTGAACTTGAAGTAATGTGTATTAGTGTATCAAAGTGTACTTATTTCTGGTGGCAGAGTATTAATATGATTTATTTTGAATTCTGATCTCTCACTTAACCAAGTCACTTTAGCCTGTCTCAACCTGCCTTTGCTTTTCTCATGATGAGTAGTGCTTTCTCTTGACTTCCTTACTTCTCTCCCACCTCTTACAACTTTCTGGGAGGTGCCAGGGAAATTGAATAAATTTTTTGCATTCCCAGGAGGAAAACCATGGCTAACAACAGTGTTAGGTGACGTTCTAGGCCAGGTGTGCAGCACCATCCAACTACATTGGTGCTGCTGCTGATGTCTAGGTGGGGAGAAGAGGAAAGGGGGGAGGATTCATCTAAGAGGGATGTAGGATTTTTTTTCATCATCCTGCTGAGCTTCCTCCAAAAGAGCCAAGATTGCTGACATGAGCAGAAGCTTGACCTGCTGGCAGCAGTGCCAAGTAATGCCGGCAATGTGTTTTACACAAGGCTGTGCTAGCCTCGGCATTTTTCCCGAGCTAGATCATTGCCACAAAAACAACTCTCTCCCCTCTCAAAAGCAGACCGCAGTAGAGAGCTTGGTTTTGCAAGCTCTGCTCTGATCAAACATGCCCAGCAGAAGACAAAATGGACATGTATTAAAGTTACAAAACTGTAATTCCATTTCCTTTCAAACCACATGAATAAAAAATGGTAAGCTCTTCCTTCTTAGAGGTACTCGAGTTGTGTGTGATAAATTTGGGATGACAGGAAGAACGCGCTGTGTCAGTATGTCATTAGATTTGATAATTCACAGATCAGACCCAACGAAAATATTTATTACCTGGATTTACTTGTCATGAAATTGCCTTAAAATATGGTTGGAAAAAACATCAAGTAAGGCGGGAATAAAGGAAAAAAGAGGAAGATGCATTATTGGATTAACAGAATGAAGAATTTTTTGGAATAGGTTATTTTATAACCTTTGCTTATGTGGGTAGATGCAGTTTCTTTTAAATGACTTCATACATAAATCAGGGAACTATCTACCTTAACACAGAAGGATGCTCTCAGGAATCTCACCTCACAGAATTGGAAATGAGTGACTTGGAGGAGGCCGTTAGGGTTTGTGGTGTCCCTTCTGGTTATGCTGGTGGCTTGTGGGGTTGAATTCAAGTACAGATTGTAACAGTGAATATATTTTTGAATTTGCTAGCATTTTGTAGTTTAAAAAAAGTATGAATAAGAGACTGCAGTAATGAGGGTAGAAATAGTCATAAAACCTAACCATACAATTCTTTTTTCATCTTTTTTTTAATTCATATTTAAATTAGAAGGATCTTGTTGTAGGAGCAACTGCAGAAACTTCGTTCAGGCTATTAGGAAAAAATCTGTTTGTTTGCAATCTTGAATTCAGTTCATAATGTGAGATATGCTAGAGATGCTGTGCGCTGGAAATCCAGCAGCACTCTTAAAGATTTGACCACTTGGGTGTATGTGAAACAAACTGTAAGCAAGGTGTAGGTAGTAGTAACAGTACCTTTTGATCTCCAAGGCACACTTCTCAAGAACACCTCCTGTACTTTCATTAAGTGTCTAGGTGAAACTGGAGCTCAAACCCTGTGTAAGCAGGAGCCTTCTGCCAAGTACCACGTTGCCACGGGGGCACCAGGATTTAGTTTCTGATTCTGCCTGTGTGTGCCTGTAGGTGAGAGTCGCTTCCACTTTCTGTGCCTCAGATTTGTAAGATGGAATGAAGATGCTCCATTTTTGTAGCTGTGCAGTGATGAGTAATTAAAAGGATTCTGGCAGTGGTGGGCTGGACCTTTTCTCTAGGCTCATCCTAAAGGCCACTTTAATTCAACCAGTGCAGTAACATGCTGTTGGAAGCATATACCTATTCTGACCCACACGGGGAATTAATTTTTTTTCTTTTTTCCCAGTTTAATGCTGTTAGGAGCAAAGGAATCTTTTGGTATTCGATTCCCCTCCTCCATGTTTTTCTACTGAAACAAATGTATCCCTTAAACACTTCATTTTTAGCAAAGTTTTTTGTATATGTGCCTAGAAAAATACATAGCTACATTCTTAAGCATGTAATTTGTAACCAAAATTTTGAGAACTTTTCAGAACTCAGTTAACCCAAACCATTCAGTGGTTTGATTGTTTCCTTTTTGTTGTTGGGCTTTTTATTTGGCCTTGGAAGCCGGCTGTCACATGTGAAGAAAACAGATTCTTCTCAATGGGGCGATGCAGGACATAAGTACGTGCATCAGGAAAGTTTGATTCAAATTAAAACCAGAGATATATTCTTCCACAGTTATTGGACTGAACCTGAAGCAGATGATTGGTGCTCATGCTCCATCCTGGTCTGCCCTGTGTGGGAAATGGCAGGTTACAAAAAACAAAACCCAGAAAATTTGCTCCTCCCCTTTGCTCCCTCCCTTCCTGCATGGTCCCTGCGTTATTTTCTGTGGTGGTTTCTCTTGTTTGTAGTTCAGTGTAATCTGTAGAGTACTGTGCTGTCTCAAACTTGCGTGTCCTCTTAATACTAATTTAATTGAATCAAGCAGATTTTAAGATAAGATGGATGTGAAATACCAATTTCACTTTTTAAAAATCTGTTAAATTGCTATGTAAAGTCCTACTTTGCTCTAGTGGGACAATTTGTAAAGTTGCTCTAGTATTCTGTGTACTCTTTCAGAAGTTGTACAATAGGTAGGAAAAAGCTGGAGACATCCATTTGTAAGGAACAAATGATCGTGTGGGAAGGTTTGCTCCTCACAGGGCAGGAGCTCGCAGGGCCCTGAAGGCACAGAGATGTGACAGGAGACAGGTGATGCTTAAAATGGACCCTGCTGACAAGGACTTCATCTCTGCTGAAACGTCTCTACTCGTGGTGTAAGTGTAGCGTTCATCTCTGCTCTACCTCCTCAGGAAGCCCTGAGACAGTGCCAGGATGGCATGAGGTCACCTCACCCAGTTGCTCCAACCTCTGTTTGTGGAACTGCAGGTGCTACATCCCGATAGGAAGCCTGGAGGATGTTGGTAGTTTTTCTTGATGCGGAGGAATGCTTTGAGGTATTCCAGAGTGAACCCACTGGAGACAGTTAAATGCTTTTCTTGATCTGTCGATAATGATGATGATGTATTTTCTTTTCAGTAATGTCTCTTATGGTAAAACTGGTGAATAAGTATGATCTTATTTCCCCTTCAGCCTTTTCCTTTGTTCTGTTTAGTATGAGAACACAGAAGACTGACTGCTGAAAGGCACAGCTTGCCTTAAGCACTTTTGCTGGTATCTTTTTCTGTCAAGTCATTTTCTTATTGTTATGGAGGCTTTTCCTGGGCATCTCCTTGGCTGAAGGATTTAGCTGTATCAGGCATGCCAAGCTGTCAGCATTTAAACATCTAGTATTTAAATTAAGGGCCCTCTTACTCTCTCAGCCTCTCTCTCCATTTTTCCACTGTTTTGTTTGCAACAGCAATGAACGGTTCCAGCAGAACTGCTGAGCCAAATTCCTTGCTGATACAAAACAGAGTTGAGGAACTTTTTAATGGCAAAGATCTGGATCATTAGATCTGACCCATCTATGTAGAAAATACAGACTATTTAAAAAGTGGATTGGAAAATAATGCCCAGAGAGGCTGCTGACTTGCTAAGGTCACACACAATATTGATTGTATAGCAAGGAATAAAGCTAATGCATATTTGTCCTTGCCAGCTTCCTGCGATAGATAACTGGATGTTGCAGTTTTTTCAATTAAGAGAAATTTCAAAGACCTCTGTAGGCAGAAGAGTGCCATAAAGGGTTGCAGCAGAGATGGAGGGTGGTTCCCTGTAAATGCACAGTGTTCCAGCCATAGAGATCTAGGATCTTCTTCCTGCAAGGGTCCTGGAAAAGCTTATCCAGGGAACTGGGAGAACAAGGGCTACTGACTACCAGGACTTGTGTCCTCAGAACTTGTATGGAGTTGTGAGCGTGGAATGCGTTTGCACATCTCTGCATCCTTTCTGATTGAGTTGTCAGTGGTTCACGTGCTCCCCTTTGCATCTTGTTCTGCTAAGGTCAGTCCCCACATCATTTTCCAGAAGGCATGTCTAGTCCACACATAAAAATTACTTGCTTTTCTTCTTTACTGTTTTTTTTCCCTCTCTACTTCTTCCATTTGTGTTCATACATTTACAAATTTGTGTTCATTAGGAACATAAGCATCTCCATCCTGAGGAGGAGGAAAAAAAGAGGTCTCTGGTGAGCCAGAACTTACTCATCCCACCCTATTTTCCTGCCTTCTAAGAAAAACGTGTATGGTGTAATCTTAATTTCCAAGTGACCCATAAAGTGGGTCTCAGTGTGGTAATCAGAGCCTGGTAAGAGAGACTGCTGTTAGAGCAATCACTGCAGCAGACTGCTGCCTCAGCTGAACTCTGTACCCCTGAGAAGAAAGTGAGCATTCATTGTATACATAACATGGCAACAGGAGGGAATCCACAATTTAATGATAGTTGCCATCTTTAATGAGCTATCATGATATTTCATTAAAATAGCATCCCTGCTTTGAACTGTCACATTTCTGTACGAGGCGCTGCTTTAGTAACTAGGGGAAAAATTGCTTCATTTCACAGGATGCAATACTTGTGCAATTCATTGGTCTGTGGCTGAATGGCATGCGGGGATAATTTACTGGCAGAAAGATAATTTTTGCTTGTGTAATTAGGACTGTTTAAAATTTAAATATATAATCAAATTGTTTGTCCCCTCATCTTTCAGAGAGAGGTTTTCTTGATGCTTTTGGAGACAATTCACGTTTATAACTCCTTCACAAAGATTGTGCTTCTGGCACTGTGGGATTTTCAACAAATATCAGACTCTTGAGTCAAACACGCGGAGGCCATCATGAGGTTGAAAAGCACACAAACAAACTATTGTTAGAATGTGCTGATGCTTCTGGCAGTGCCAAGGGGGCATCTTCTTGTTGTTTGCTCATATGATTTAAAGCAATGAGAAAATTTGGAATGAGACAAATTAAGAGGCAGATCATGTGAAAGAACTGGGCCTTGGCCGCTGCCATGGGGCTGAGCAGTACGCAGACGTATACACAGTGGGAGCAAATGTTTTCTGAATACTTGATATCAGTAGTAAGGGAATAAAGGGTGATCCTGGAAGAGCTGAGAGATGGGGGAGAAGTCACTTGTTAAAAAAAAAATATGTGAGGCCCACAATTGTATTAATCACTTAAGTATTAAACAGTCCCCATCATGTAAGCACAAATGATTTCTTTTTCTCAATAAGTTATTGCTGTGCTTGGCTCACTCGTATGACAAAGAATTGCATCATCCTGTGCAGCCAGGTATTTTTTCCTTCTCCAAATGTATTACAGCATCTAAATGATGCTACGTTCTTGCGAACAATGTATGTATCAGTATAAAATGAATCACAGTCGCATATTCTTCTGAGGCTTTTATTTAACATCTCCTTTGCTCAGTTTCTGAAATGTAAGAATGTACCTTTGCCAATCGCAGGGTCGTCAGTGCATTTCCTTTAAAAGCAGGGCAGTTGAGATCCTGCTGAGATGTTCTGTCTACTCAAAAAAATCTGAAGATGCATGCATGACTTGCACATCTTTGTGGCTCCTACTCCTTGTTTTTGTTTTCAGTGTTGAATGTTTGTAGTCAGTCCCTCACTCCTATCATAATACGCATGGTGTGTGTGTATTGGGCGGAGTGACCTGGCTGTTTCAAGCTTCAGTCTTGTTTCCTTTTTTGTTCTTTTAAACCATGTTACTGGAGATGGGTAGCCATGGCAACTTCCTTATCTGTGTTGAAAAATAAATACAAAAAATTTTGGTTTTTTTACTATTTATATAAAAAAGTGCAGAAGCAAATAAAACCTGTGGCATGTGACTTCTGTGACTAACTTCATATTTTGAAGTCTTCACTGCTTCCATTAAATGTGGAATCAAATGATCTGAAGGAGGTTGGGGGGAGCAAACTCTGCTCCATTTCAAGGGATTCTGCTGACAGCGTGCAGGGAAGGGCTGTGGCAGCATTCAGCCCATGTTGGTCTGGGTACCCCGCTGAGGATGTGAGTGAGGGGACCTCTGAGAGGAGCCACAGCTGGCGAGCAGGCAGAGACCGAACTTCACTCTTCTTCATGCCTGTTAATCAGGCAGTCTCCCACAAAAAGCCCTGTATTTTCTATATGTTTGTGTCAGCTCTTTGCTTTGGAATAGGCTGAGAAATGCACCTGCTGTCAATTAATTTGATAGAAACCTTTCCAAGATGAAATTGCTACAGGTCTAGAAGGCTTTGCTTAATTACTGCATCTTGGTATCCAACAACTAGTGCATAATTCAATGATTCCTCATAAAGCCAATCAATATTTCCATTTCAAGTTCTGCATAAAAGAACCAGTAAATTGCTTCAAAAAGTTTGCTCTACGTTCACTGTATGTGAGATATGGCCGCAGAAATGTTTCCTATTTTTATTGCCTGTGTGCCACTGACATCTAAAGGCACTGTGCTATCAACTCCTTGCATTGCCACACGCTCTGAAGACCACTGAGTTTCACTGCTGGGATAGTGACTCAGTCTTGGGGGGTATCTCATCTGAGATCATCATTTATTTTCCAGTAATTGGACTCCAGTTGTTGCTGAACCCTTGCAAATGATTGGCTTTCTAACAGGTTGTTCAGCCTAATTCGTTCTGCCTTTCTCCTCCTTCCTACCTATGGCATTGCCAGGAGAGGTAACACCCTTTATTAGACGAGCAGGTACAATGAGTGGGAAAAGATGTGTGAGGTTTTTGTCAATGCTACGCTTGTTTGTGCTGTACTACTTTGATGACTGTGTTCTTTTAATCATTAATATCAGTTTCTGTGAGAAAAATGGAAAGCAAAGGTTTTCATTGATTGTTTGAACAGCTGGAATTGGCAATAGTGTGTTTTAACTTCAGATAACATGTTGTTTCACTTTCCACATGTGATTTTGTTTCTCTTATTGGATTGGATGAATGTAACTTTCAGAATTTCAGTGAAAATGCTTTTGCACATGAATTCTTTGATTATATGCCAACATATGATTAGAACGTTCTTGTTTACAACGTTCCTATTTACAACCTATTTGATGAAAGAGTCACACAGAAAAAATGCAAACAAAACAACAACAGAAAAAAAAACAATTATGTAGACTCAGTATGAAGAAAATCACTTTAAAATGTTTTATTTTCACAGAAGTATTTGTTCTGGAATAGCTGTGTTTCAGTCTCGCTTCTTCTGTTCTCTGTACATGATAATGTGTGCATTTATTTTCCAACAGATCTGCTCCACGTGCTGTTCCATTGCTCACTGTGTCTCCTTCCATGCCTCTGATTCACTAACAAACTATTTCTGGTTCTATTCCTCTACCTCAGTTTCAACTCTTACTAAGTGTCCATGCAGCTTTGCCCTCTCCCTTCAGCATGTGTCAGTGATTTCTGGCTTGATTTTTGTTTTTCCTTCTTAATAGATCCCATTGTTTTGAATGGCAGAGTGGCTCGGAGCTCTCTCCATGGCCATCCCTGTTCTGACAGGCAGTGCTCCAAGTTAGGGACTCTGGCATCCAATTGTGACAATGTTAGGCATGATGTTGAAGGATAAATTAGGCGCATCTGTTACTCCAGAAATGGGCTGCCACTCTATAGTCTGAACTGATTAGCCACAATGCATTCTAAGAATCTGTTGATTTTCCTGAAAGCTGGAAGGGAAAGAAGGCAGGCAACCGTGTCCATGCGTGTGTGTGCATTTACAAACATGTTTAATTTTGTATTTAATTAATAAGATACTCTATTTTTTTTGCCTATCTTGTATATAAAGTGAGAAGTAATCCCCGGAAGAGTAACCATTGCCTTTTGTACTGTATTAGCAATTACCTGCTGGTTAAAAAACAAATAGTTTTCTGTATGACAGTATTAAGGACTTCACAATAAAACATGGCTGTGATTCACAGGGCAGTGCTGTGAGATACATTTTTCCCTGGTGAGGAGCCATCCAATTGAATAGGCTGCTCCGGGTGCTGGGCTTGTTTGGCTGTAAAACTCAGGAGAACTGAGCCAGGGCATTTGCTGTCTGATTTCCCCGTGCCATCCGTGACCTTGGCCTCTGAAAAATTCCACTTCAGCTGGAGGTGCTGCTCTTCCTTTTGATTTTCTTCCTTCAGGAGAGGGAGAGCTTGCATTTCTTTGCCGAGATTTCTGATTGGAGTGAGAACTCAGGTGAGCTGCAGAGAGCTCAGCGCTGCTCCCAGCTGCTGTAAGCATGTCAGAAACTGCAGGGAGAGGAAAACTTGCTGTCATTCAGTAGAAGCTTCTTAGGAAGTTCTGGAAAAATCTTCACTCCTCTGTGCATCTCCAGTCATCCTTTCATGACAGAAGTACGAAGGAAGAAATTCTTGTTTAAATCTCACACACTTCTGAATACCTTGTTGCCAGTATGTGCTATTTCATACCCTTATGTGGAATCTGCTCGTCACTAATGCTGATGAATGCAGGATAAAGTGCACTTTCCTGTGGCTGTGCCAAGTGGATAGGCAGCAGTGTGCTCAGCTAAAAAAAACTAGCTGCAGATTATATGCAGAACCAGAACTGTCTCGGAGCTTTTTTTTTCTTTCTTGGAAGTACCTGTTTAAAGAGCGCACACACAGTTGCCTTGCTCTACTGGTACCCAGTGTGAACAATGCAGAGTGATTGTTTAAACTGTCACTATTACAGGCTGAAGTACGGACTTCTGGTTTCCCAGTTCAGTGACTGTGCACTGAGGTCTGAAACCAGGCCCTGGGCTTTAGCTGTAGCAGCTAATCCTTGCTACTGAATAATGGGCAACTTTACATAGCAAATGTGTTACAAGATCTGAGGTCAGTGGATGGGAATGAAGAGCCAGAAAGGTTTGTCACGTGTCTGTACTTCCCATAACAAGCCAAGTAGCAGGAGCCAAATTTGAGCACCATTACAGAGCATGTACCATGGTACTCAGTTTCTGGTGAGTTAATGCTGTCAAAGTTCACAGTAAAGTATTTCCAAGGAGTACCTAGATGCAGGAATCAGACCAGCAGATGTGGCCTTTCCATTTTTAGACTTAATTAGTAGGTGTGCAGTCTTCTTTTTTTGCAGTCTTCTGGTACTTGATGAAAACACAGGCATGGTGCAGCAAAACACCATGCTTAGTTAGGATATTTCTTCCCTTTAAATAATCATTCTCCTGTTTGCCAGCAGCACTATTTACAGCCTGAAGATTGCAGACAGATGCATTCATTCAGTGTGAATTTCCAGGCAGTTTTCAACCTTTACTTTATTTTGAAGTGCCATGGGAAAAGTAATCCCTGTTTTTGTATGCTGGTTTTCATGTATGCAGTTGCAAATCTTGGGTGCCAAGAATGCAAAGGATCCAAACCTACAGTAACTAGGTCACTCTTGAAATGCTGTCACGTGTTTGGGCTTTTGCTTTTTTTTTCCCCTTTGGTGAGGCTGCAGAATGTAAGGGCTGAGTTAAGAGGCAGAAAACAGAAGTGCAACTGAGTCTTCTCTCTCCAGATTTTTCTCATTAGTGTCTAGAAAATGGTAGGCCCCGAAGTGGGATTTATCAAAGATGAGCTAACAAGCAGGTTCCAGTTGTGAGCCAGGTTCCATACTGCTTACCTATTATGTTCTGAGACTACCACGCTTTTATTCCAACATACTAAGGCAAGCAGGTTCCAGGAGCTGAGTCATGGTATCCCAGGTAGACATGTTGTGGCAGAGTCTGTCAAGGTCAGCATGGATCAGAGGCACTGTTGTCTGCACTGCAAGGTGTTCTGCAGCTTCATCTTCAGCTTACAGTTCACATCCATAGTCGTGACTTGTGGTAATACTGGCACACCAGGTCCTCTTGTCACTCAAAACACTGCATGCTAAGCAGGGCTACCTTGACATTACATTCTGCAATGAATGAGAAGATTGTGTGCTGGAGACCTGGTCATTGCTCTTGGCTGTAGGTTTGGAGAAAAAACCAGATTTTTGAAATGGACTTCATCTTCATCCATTCCAACTCCAGTCGATCACATTTAATTTTCTGCCAAGGGCACAGAGTATCCATCAAGCACTGATAAATTCAATGAACATGCAGATTGTATCATCTTTTGTCATCGGTACTGTCTGTTCTTGGCATTCATGGTAAAGGACTAGACTGTAGATATGTTGATTAGCAGATATGCTGATCGGTCATGAAAATTCATTTTCAAAATGAAGTTGCATTTAGAATGAATATTTTTTTTTCACCTCAGGCAATGGGAGCCTGAATTCTTGATTACACATAATTAGTTATACTCACATTTAGGCTATTTTATATACCCCCAAGGTGGTGTAAACTGGTATGGGTATTAAATATGAGGTTAGATCTGAAGTGTTTAAGCATTTCAGTCAGTTGTTGGGTGCTTGGAGAAGGAGGCAGAATGGGAGCTGCCTTTTCTTAATTGTCTTTATGTATAAGCTGATTTATATATTATCTGCTGTTTTATTTTCTCTTTGGAGATCTGATTTTGTCCTGAGCAGGCGTAAACCAACTGGTTCTTTCAATCTGTTCCTAGAAAGTGTCGTTTTCAGTAGTTGTGGTTAAGGAACATATTTTGAGGCATGCATACTCACTTCATTCTGAAGTTAATGAGAACTCTGCTTGTTATTTCCTAAAGGACAGATGTTCTTCTCTAGAAAACCCAGTACAGGAGACTGCCTTGCCTTTCAGGTTGTATTGCGATGAATGTCTCCCTTCCACCTTAACTTCAACACTAAAGTCTTGGGGAGACAATTCTCTATTTTCCAGCTGTGCTGTTGTGTTGAGGGTAATAAGACTCCATGTGCTATGGGCTGTCAAAAATCCTTGCAAGACCAGTCACTTGGAATTCAAAGGAAATTTTTGCAATGTTTAGGAGCATGTGCCAACACAGCTCAGCTAGAATTATATTGCCTGTTTCCACAACAAAATGGCCTGCCCAGAGTTCAGTGTCTGCCATCGTAATACCTTGGGAGTACTAGTGGCTCAGTGTTCCTTCAAGTCTCAATTTTTCCATGTAAACCCAGACAGTCCTTGGTTTTGCTGTGCTAAAGCCAGGTTGGTACTGTGACTTTCCATTAGTGAAATTTAAGCAAGAACACTGCCTTAACCTACATCTTGAAACAAACAAACAAAATAATCTCCAAGCAGCTGGCTTTCTACTTAGTCCAAATTTGCAAGATTTTACATACCATGCTAAAGATTTTTCTCTAATGCTTGTCTGGGAACCTCTCCCCCATAAAATCCTGTTGGAGATTTCTTTAATCTGTCTCGATTTTTCACTTGTACTGAGCAGCAGCAGGGACTGGACTTCCCTTTGGCCTGTTAAATGTTTTCATTGTAGAGAACACCACATGTTAAAGGACATGAGCAACCTGGTAATGTGAGGAGGTCCAGGACTTGATAGTAAGCCCATTACAGGTTGATCCAATCTCTCTTTGATTTGTTTAGGGTTACTCTAACGTATGGCCAGTCTGCCTACTCATGTACATGATGCTTAAAGCCCTCGTGCTTTGGTCCTGCATTTATATCTGGGAAGTGAAGTCTCTTTGGGCTCGGCAGAGGCAGAAGGATCTGTCTGCGTGGTATGTCCTGGCAATAGGGAACTATGACAGTTCTATATTGTTTTTTCTTTAACAGATCAGTGTTTATTTGATCTTCCTTTGGATGTTTGTCCTCTTCTAATTGCAATTTTTTGAGTATTCATACTTCTCTGCTTAGCTCCCAAGTTTTGCTAATGAGTTCCTGATGTATGCCAAGATAATGAAGATGATTAATGAAATTATTACGCTCCCAGATTCTTGTTCTGACTTGCTTTCTTTAACTGGTTTCAAACTTGGATTCATCTGCACGGTTACCTGCAACACAGCCCTTGTGTTTTACCCAGAAGCAGGAAAATTGGAACATGCTTTGCTTCACTCAGAGGCTGTCATGCAAAAATCACACTGGAAAGTTAAATGTAGTGAGCAGGCTGGCTGCAAATGGCTGGTGATACAGTCATGGGCTCTACTGAACCCAGGAGGGAGATGACATAGGAGCTCACTTTCACATTTGGCAAAAGACGTGTTCTTTCTGTGCCAGGCTACAATTATCCCACAGGCCAGAAAACAAGACTGGCAAAGATGGTGAAAGAATATATACTAGTACAAAGTGTTTTGAGGGGAATTAACGAATCTCATAACCTCTGTTATACTGCTTGTTTTTCTAAGTACTTGTACTCTTCCTCCAAGACTAGAATACAGCACTTAAGCTCATTAAAAACACTTTAAGTTGTAAACATTCACCATTTGTCATTTCCTTTGCAAACAGTGCTGATCGGCTAAGTGTGTTTCCTTTCTTTGTGGAAGAAAGTTTGCTCTGATAAAAGCAGATTTAATAGAGTATGTGATTCTCTTCTCTTTGACAAGTATTTAGTCTCTCACTGGTGTTTTCTAAGGAACTTTTCTGTGCTGGGAATTTCAGATGTGGAAAGCAAAGAGTTCTTCACAATACATTATGAAGGTATTTGCTGTAATATCCACTACTTGCCTTGAAAAGCAACAGTGCTGAGAATATGAATGGTGAAAAAGAAAGGTCAGATCGTTAGTATAAAAAATACTAGGAAACACATCCAGTGTGCTTCGGCTACCTTTAATAAAAAAATGTCAGTGGAAAGCAGATTTTTTTCCTGAAAAGTGTATGGATTTCCATCACCCTAATGCAGCATGGAAGCAGTTGCTGAACCTTTTCCTTGATGCCTTCGTTCCTTGGTTGATGCCTCTAGAAAGGTGCCACTGCATTGGAAGTACCAGTCCTAATGGTTGTGTTTTACTGTAAAGCTTGATGTATTCCAGCTCCATACATAATTTTCTTCGGAACTAATTCAGTGTCCCTGCCTTTTAATCAACCTTGTGACAGAATTGGAGAAGAGTCCAGGCGCTCGCACGGAAGCAGGCCTATGTTTCACTCAAGCCTGTGGCTCACCAAATGTGTGGGGACTCCTTTCCTAGTGAGGATACGTTGTGCAGCTGCCAGATCCAGAGCTGCTGTGGGGCCAAGCACGCCCTTACAAAACACAGCGTGTAGGAATGATAGAAGCAAAAACATGGTTAGTTTCTTAGAACATGAGCATGAAACAGAAAACACACAGGGTAGAGCTAACTGTTACTTTAAACTCATGAGCGTTTGGAGCTCATAGTTGAAAATGAAATAATCCCAGCATGGTTCATGGGCAAATCTTCCACGCATGCATAATCTTTCTACAAACAAATCAGTTGTTAGGATGTGGAGAGAAAGTAACAGCTATAGCCAAGACATCTTTCACAAAGAGGGAGCTCTAAATAGAAATGCAAACTTCTGACATTGACTTGAAGCCTGAAACACTGTGTTCAGTTCCCTGCTATTCCACAGGCTTTTTCTGTAACTTCTGACAAGTCAATTAATCTCTTGATGCCTCCTCTTAATATCTGTGAAATTGCTGTTAAAGCATTTTCTACAGCAGTGCTGTGAGGATCAATACGCTGCTGGGTATTGATTAGATGCTGTGGTAATCGGGGTCAGGCATGTACTTAAGACTACAGGAATACAGGAGCAGCTCTGCATGTGAGGTCTGAATTTTCCTGTTTCTTCTTCAGCAGGAGCAGGAGTGTGGGCACTCTTATCTGTATACATTAGATTGAATCTCTGTTTCTAGGCTGTACTATTTCTCAACCACTGAGTCTGTACACTAAGTCTACGTGTAACAGGGCATCTTCTCACCTAGTTGCAAAACTCTGTTTAAAAGCAGTCAAGACAGCAGGCTGCTAAATCATCCTGCTGATTTTCTTGCAACATTCTTTTCTTCTCTGTTTCATCTGGAAACTCACTGACACTTGTATTTAAAATGTCAGTGATTTGTAAACCATTTAGTTATGTAAAGATTATCCTTGCCTGTAAAACTATAAACTACAGTTCATTAGTTGGGCCAATACATTCCATGATACCTCATCTCTCACTGACATCACATCCTATCCTAATTATGTCAATTTTTATTACCTTTGTTTTCCTTGCTAACATTGCTGTTTGTACAAAATATGGTGCTGACAGCTCACAATATTATTGGGGAAGCTCCTGTGTAGGTAGGCAGGACAAAAGGAGAAAGTAGAAAAGGCAGGGGGTGGCTGGTCAGTGCTGCTCATGTTTATGTTAAGTACTGCAGGCAGAAAGGCACTCAGCAGAATTTCTATAAATCCAGGCATTCATGGGTGTTCAGGTGCCTTATCTCCCCTTGAGGATTTAACCACAGACTGTTGATGGTCTCCTTGAATGCAAGCACTGATAGGTTAAATTTCAGCACTAACAGTGGGGATTTCAACACACGAAGAAATGTTAAATGCCTATGGATTTTGCTTAAGAGACCGGGAGGATTTACGTTAGGGTAGTGATTTCTTCTGGTCATGAGATTGCCATGGCTAGGACTAATGCATAATTAGTATGGTAACTTTCTGAATCTTGAATGGAATACTAAAAGGACTTAATTTATAGCTTCTGCCAGTTACTTCAAGAAATCACTGTTTCTGATGAATAATCTTTCTTTCGTGAGTCTGACTGCAAGCCAGGCTGATGCATGCATTCTCTCATCTTGCAGCCAGTCCTGCACTTGCCTTTTTCTGGGAGAGCATGGGTCACCAATGCAGTGCTGCACGCTCTCAGAAACAGCCTCCTCTTTTGGGCTGTGGTAGGAGCTCCCAGGCAGAGTGCTCTGGCTGACTCCTTTGCATTTAACTGCATGTAAGCGCGAAGAGCTGATTCAAAACATCCTGAAGCCAGCCTTTCTGCTGCTCTTGCAAATGTCTGATTTTTTTTTTTCTATTTGAATGCCAAAAAAGTTATCAGAGCGTTACACGGGTGCCTAGGCTTTGCTTTCTGTACCCTGGGGTAGCCAGCTCCAGCTCAGTCTTTAGAGTTTTACTTACTCTGGATTAAGAATCAGCAATCTTAGAGGTTTGTGACCCTGTGTCCAAAGCTAGGAAGCTGTAGCTGATCCATTGGCATCACTTTTGTGAATTAGTAAATACATTCATTCCTGTAGTACATTTTTATTGGGGTGAGCAAGGCTTTATACATACCACCAGGTTTTTCCTGTGCCTGAAGAAGAGAAGTTGTGCAAGTTGTACTTAATGGTGCTGGACTTATTCAAAGACCTAACTGAGGTGGGCTGATTTTATGACCACTGTGTCATTGTATAATCTTATCTGAGCTCCTGTGTGGCACCACAGGCTGTAGAGCTTCGTGCCTTATGTTTAAACCAGTACATGTTTGTTAGCAAAGCTTTTCTCTAGAGACTGGTAGTCATTACTCTGTGCATTTGAGTTCCTGTGGGTGCAATGCAGAATCACGAGCAGCTGGGCCTGTATCAGAGCTTCTAGACAGCAGTGATTCGAAGTTCCAGATATGATGTTTCTGATACTTCTGCAAAGGATATATAGAAGGGAAGAAGGTCAGTGGGCTGTGCACCTTGCACAAGGAGTGCCTTCTTCCAGGAGCATGTCTCCTTAGTCATCTCTCCCTCGGTGTCTTCTCTAGCAGTTGCTGCTCTTTCTTAAATGTCTCTGGGCTGGAGCACTGGAGTTCTTCTGATGGTCTGGTTCTTTGGGACATTTTGGATGCTTCTGCCAGTTTCAGAGCTGTCTGGGCACTTGGCACCACTGCATCCCTGGCTGCTGAAACGTGCCATGAACACCCAACACAATGCTCAGGTGGGAACCAAGTGGGTGCTCCTGTGCATGGTGACTGGGGGCTCCTGCACGGAATCTGTGTCCTCAAGCATAAATTCATTGAACATTCATGCGTGTAGTGATTGGGTGCTCATGCATAAAATATGGCCATCAAGCACAAATTATTTGGGCGCTCATGCATGACCTAATAGGGCATTCAAGTGTATACCAATTAGGCTGTCATTGGTGCTCATGCAGTACCAGTTGAGCACCCATGCATAACGTAATCATGAGCTCATGCATGAATTAGTTGTGCAGTCATGAATAACAGACTGATTAGTCACTCTTAGTGGGTACTCATGCATGAACTAATGGAGTATTCCTGCATAAACTAATTAGATGTGCATGGATGAAATAATTTGGCACTTGTGCATGACCCAATGGGTGTGCTTGTCTGGTTTTGGCACTTGTGCATGTACTAACTGCATGTTCATACATAAATGCCATGGACCTTGCAATTTTTGCTTGATAATCCAATTTCTGTGCCTTCCAAAAACTTTTGCACTCTGGGTGGTTTGGAATTGAGTTTGAATTGCTCAATTTGGGCCCAGAGCTGAGTGGGGCAGTGATCAGAAACAGATGGAACAAAAGAGGAGCTCCTACTCTTGCGAAGATTAATGACCATCAGTTCTGTAGGGCTGTGCCATCCTAGAACATTCTCCCAGCTCACGTTTTTCTGTCCTTACCCTTCGTAAACATCAGATTCCCTTTGCCTGTTCCAAATCACTTCACTGTTCACCCTGGACCTCTTTATTTCTTCAGACTTCATTGTTCATAGCTCTCTTTACTTACTGAAGTTGTTTTCTGTAAACTAAGTTGTATCTGTTTCTTTCCTCTTATGTCCTTGGGTCTTTCTCAGGTAATGTGTGTGCCTGTGTTCTGGCTGAAAATTGCTTCTTTTAATCACGAGACTGACATTTAGCTGGTGGGGCCTTATCCCTCTAAGGAATACTGATTTATGAAAGGAACCAATACTCCTCAAGTAACTCAGCCCAGCACTTTTTTGTTTTCTTAGCATGAAACTCTGTCAACAGCAAAAGAATTGGTGATAGAATTAGTTAATGTTTTAGCAGTGGCATACTTCAAGGCTGGACCCTTGAAATAAATAAAAATCCTATTTGCGGTACCGTGGCAAATACTGACTGAATATGTCATATAAGCACGCATCCAATTGCATATATGCAAAACACATGGCTATGGCTCTGGACACAATCACCAGATGGCACTATTACATACACACCTGCTCTTCCATCATTTTTGTTGCTACAGTAGTGTGGGATGCTCTTTTGAGAGAGCTAGCAAACAGCAGACAAGCTGGTGTTCCCTTAATTTCCCTAACTGGATTCTGCTCTTGTGACAGAGAGCTCCCTGGGGAAGGGGCAGTCGTGCTTGAGATTATTTGCGGGCTCTTTGTGATTGTTTCTCTTCAAAGATTTGTAGCGTAACCAAAATTGCTGTACTAAAAAAGCAACCGAGGAACTTCCCCCAGACATGGTGGCACCGCTTCCTCCTCTGTGGAGAACCAGATCTGTGGATCCGTGTGTGTGAGGGGGAGCTGGCTTGTCTGCTTACTCACACAGGCTCGTGTACCTGCAGGTGGTTACCTGTACATCCACAAAACTGATTTCCTGATGCTGGATGCAAGGTTTTACTTCATATTTCGTAGAACTATCGATATGCGTATAGGGTTCCCATGGAAGTCAGTAGGTATGTTTTTGTATAGAGAAGGTTGAAAAAATGAGGCTCTGTCAGCGATGTAAGCCCAACTTCATGTTTTATTGGTATTAAACCAGTAGGACTGCCCTGTTGGTTGCTGTTACATGTTTTCAGGTGGTTAGTATTGTGGTTTTGAGGTTTCAGGCAAGAGCCTGATTGGAAATGGAGCACAAGTAAGATGCAGCTGCTGCCTTCAGCCTCTTGTCCTGGGCTTAAGTGGTGCAATTTCAGCAATCTGAATCTTCAGTAAAGAAGGAAGTAATAGAGTATCTCCGCCCAGGATGTTTCCCTCCAGAAAAAGCAGAGTCAGGTGTTTCATGCAGGCCTATTGCTGTGTTTCCAAAGCAGACGAGAAGGTGACAGCTCAGCTCTCACACTGTGCTCTCCAACCTCCTGGGTCTAGAGGAAAGCTGATGCACTGCTGGCTGAGAGCGAACAGCAAAGGAAGCCTGGTGCTTTGTTTTGCAGGACAGGCTCCGCTGCAGTCAGTTTGAGATCTTCCCCTCCCTTCGGTTGCTTGTTCCTGCCACCTCCTTTGGGAAAGCTGACATCCGTGTGTGCCTGACCTCTTTTAGCTGTAGAAAGTTCTTCTGACAGATCTGTGACATGTAAGCATGCCTTTTGGTCTGTGGGATTCTCCTTGTAAAAATAAAAAGCCTTGGCTGTGCCCAAGGCAGGGCCTCATTAGTGCTCCTCTTTTGGATGAGCCCTGCTCTACTGGTGTCAGTACGGTAGCGAAGCACATACTGTAAAAATGTTTTAGGGCAAAGCTGTTTTTTATTGTTATTTTTTAAAGGGTATTTGAGGGGTCCTTTCCAGGCTTTTGCAGTGAATCATTGTGAAAGTTCAGGCAAGTGCGTTGTCTCCCTTAGTTTATGCAATAAATAAATATGCCAAGCATATTTATCTGATGAACAAACTCCCACTGGAATAGGACATCTGGCTTCTGTCCCTGACTGCCACTGACTCGCTGCAACATCTTAACACGTTGGATCTCAGTTCACATATTGATAAAATGAAGGTAGAAGTATTGACTCCCTAACAGGTGCACTTGGAATTAATAACTTGTAAAGCACTTTTAGACTCATTGGTATGAGACAGATGTACAAAACCCTGCAGTGTTGATGCTTCACTGTACAAGTACAGTGCTTGTGTGAGATCAATAGCGACCTTATCATAACAACACAAGAAAAACACTTTCTATTTTGGGGAAATGTGTGACAGGATATCACACAGTTGCTTAAAAATAGAAGAATATGGTGTAACCTTAGCCTGAATTCAATCAATGCTGTTTTTATGCATGAGCATCCAAAGAGAAGGAAGGTCTGATGGCTTCCATAGCTTGTTTTATAGGTGTAGCTGGTTCATTTTTATTGGAAGTGCTGGATGAACTAAAGGCTTTTTTTGGAGTCTTGCTTTTTTCTGCTTGAAAAGAATTCTGCATGAACCCATCTGGCTTTTTGCCACTTATGCACAGTGCAAATGTAATAACTCCTGGTAACGCACATGAGCTGTTTGACTGTATCTGCTCTAAAATACATCCAAGCACACTAGGGATTTCATCTGATGCCTGTGAGTGCCTCCCACTGACTTCAATGAGGCTCTTGGCAAAATTCTGCAACAACGCACACATGAAGCTCTTCTTAGTTCTAGTTTTTTAAAGGTCCTCATCCTACCAACCTGTGGCTGCATCACGGCTGTGGTGCTTTTGCTTTCTAGTCCCTCAGTGCTGTGGTGTGTGCTGGGCCTTTGCCCCACTACAAATGCTGAATACCGAGCATCGGAGGGCATCTGCTCTGCAGGGCTGGAGCCTCCGTGTCAGGCAGACTGCTGCCAGTGAACTGGAGAGGGAGTTGAGTAAGAAACCAAGTGTTACATTTGGTAAATGGAAAACACAGAGCAGCCCCTCCCACGTTTGTTTCTCCCTGTTCAGATTATTCATTTCCACACCATTAAAACGCGAATGTAATTCCTGCCCTTTAAACTAATTCATGCAAAAACTTTTCCTCCAACCACTGTTTCGTCCCTTAATGAAAGCTGGGGTGGAGTAAGCCAGGGATGGAAATTAAAGCATTACAAAAGTGCTCCACTCATTGCTGCATTCCTGAGGTATCTTATCTGATCCTGTACAGTTGCCACAGGTGTTCTGGGGGCCTGATTCTGCTCCGCTCTGCATGGAGCTACGTCAGCATCTGCCTGCACAGAGGTGACTGGATTTGCCTGGTGTAACACTGCTGTGAGTGTGGACAGAGTTGGGCCCACTGCCTCCTTCCTGGCAGGAGCAGACCACACCACTTGAAGGGCTACCTTAATTGCTGCTGAATCAGTTAGGCCATCTTTAATCAAATCCTCCCCTCCCCAGCTTTAACATGTGATTTTTATCTTTTTCCCTGTCAACAGTATTTAGTTATATTAATGGCTTTCCTGGCATGAGCCAAATGGATTTTAATCTATTTGATTTTGGTACTTTTTCCTTTTACACTACGAATAACCCCATCGTATCTGCAAGCCAGAACTATCCCTGTCTTACCCAGCGTTGCACAGTGAACAGAAAGTTATCTGTACAGGCACCTGTCTCACTCTTTCACTGCTGCTCTGCCGTCAGTGACTGCACAAAGCCTCAGCTGCTGCCCAGCAACATGAGCGTGTCCCTGGGACCTGCTGGTTGTCCCTCGTATGGTGTCTCATGGCCAGGGTGAGATCAAGAGAGTAAGAATGAGTGCAAAGCCCCAGTTCACTTTTGCTCCCTGAGCAGTGGTACAGTGACCTCACTTGCTTGGAGCTAAGAGTGAGGCTGCAAGTGAGGCCTGAATAAGTTATTACTCAGCACAAATAAGCATACAAGAATGTGTCCATTTACATCTTTAGACAGGAATGTAGCATAAAGCTAAACCAGGTACAGTACTTAAAGTTACACCTGGTTGTGTGAGGAGTGACAGTGATGCTGAGTGCTTTTCCCAGGATGCCTGGGCACGATTGAGGAGAGACAGAAATCAGGAATGGAAAGAAAAATAACCAGGAGTAGGGGCTGGAACTAGATGATCTTTAAGGTCCTGTCCAACCTAAGCCATTCTGTGAAAAAGACACTTAATGTGGCTGAGTCTTCTGCTGATGCAGGGCTGTTTAGCACCGTGTACTTTCTGATGCTTTATTAATTTTAAGCATTTCAGTTGATGGGGCATCTACTATTTCCCTGGGGAACTACCCTAATTTCCCCTTCATCTTTATCTTAGATCTTCCGTTTTTAAAGCCCACAATGAAGTGAAATATTCCTCTCCGTTCTTGCAGTGTTCTGTGTGGTATTAAAATACATTTTCTTCCACACCGGGGTCGGCAGGGAGAGATTCAACATGCAGCTATGCTGAAGCAGTGAAGGAAAGTGTAACTGTAGGGGGAAGGCTTTGTAGTACCTGCAGCTGGCTGTAGACTCAGGCAAGGGTTTGCTGTTATGGGTCTCGCATCTTTGCTGTCTCACTTCTTCTCATCCTTCAGTGTTCCTGTGTATCCTGTGCCATCCTAAGTAGAACAGTAGAAAGCCCGTATTCTCTTGGTTTTTAAAATGTTCCAAGAGCATTCAGAGCAGAGGAGATTTCTGCTAGGACTGCGTGGTGTTAGCAGAGAAGCAGATAGGATTTCATAACCGACCAGCACAGGGAACCTCCAGAAATGGGGCTTAGAAAACAACATGCCAGTGGGCTTTAACCTCTGCTAATCAACATACGCTTCACCATTAGATGCTAAGTTTATTTTCATTAGAGCTATACAAAAAGGGGAACTTCCTTGTGATCTGGGCCACTCTAAGAAAAAAATAGAGGAAAAAAGTCATTGTAATCAATGGAAAACAAAACAACTTTTTGTGACACGTACATAGATAGACAAAATGTTTTGTTTTCAAGCTTTTTGACCTTTGAAAGCTTTTCTCTTTTTAGCAAAAGAGAACTAAATATTGAAATGGGTATTGTGATCTGAAAAACTAGAATGATTTAATTTTTCTTCATTTTCTTTTCATATACTTTCTCCCACTCTTGAAGTGCTTTGTGAGAACTTTTATCAAAATTTATACATAGAATGTCAGAATGACTTAACCAGATAATAACAACACCACAATGCCATATTTTTGTCCATCTCTGATTTTAACAACAGAAGACGAAGTGGAGGTTCTCATTTGCACGGAGATGGAAGATTGAAGGGAATGTTGCTTTTAACATTGTGCTTATGCATTTTTTTTTTCAACATGTCTCTGAGTGAAAGTGGAAATAATGAAAGGAATAAAAGAGAACAAAGGCTCAATGTAGGAACGAGCGTGATGACAATGCAGCGAGGCCGTTTATGACCAGAATTGCTCAAACAGCTGGAGATTGTATTACACTGTTTATCATGTTTAAACCCGTGTCAAAATGACATATATTGTGGAAGTTTTTGTGTAAGACTGTGAACTAGGTATTATGTGAAAAAGTCGACCATATGTTATAAAATTCTTCTGGGGACAAGAAATCTAACTGAGAATACAGGGAAGGGTGAGTTCAGTGAAGAAGTCGTCATCTCCTGAGACAGAGGTGATGGTATGGGCTGCATACAAAATACTTGTGTGGCTTGCAGAGTTCCATGAATCACGCAATTTATGTGACTTTTTTCCTGCTTTTTAATCTGTTTGTACAATACACTTGGGTTTGAGGTTTTTTCCCCTAATGTATGTATTTTTTATGATTAAAAAAAACCCACAAATACAAACAATTCCTTCTCATATACAGTTTCTTCAGTGTGTGATATTAAGATATTCAAAATTAGCATACCTGTGGCTGGCCACATGGGAGTGTGTCATTTCTGTTTTCCCTAACGCAGAGCGGCTCATTCTTGTCATCACATTTTGGTTATGAATGCTTCGAAAATGTGCAAGTTAGCAGCAGGCTGGTGCATGGCAGAGAGCTCCCTGAGCCGGCTGGGCAGATTGGATTTCGCCCACTAAATATGTTTCAAACAGAATTCAGGCAGCTCCAACTTTCTATGGTCATTTGTGTTAATAAAGTTTGACAGCCTGAATGTTAATGGAAAGTAAACAGGAGAGGGAGTGCTAACAAGGTCATAATGAAGCTCACATTTAAATTGAATTGAAATGAATATGTGAACGCTCATTAGAAACAGTTTGCCTTTCTCCTCTAGGCTGTAGTGCAGCATGTGGTAGCAACGGGCAGTTCACGAGTGATGGATAAAAAGGAAGCTATAGCTGTTCTGCAAAGTCATGGACAAATCCGATCTGGTTTAATAAAGAAAAACTGAAGCTGTAAAGAATGGAGGCAGGGGAGGATGCTCCCTGCTGCCTGCAGGGAAGCATTGATCTGAGGTCAGGTTTTACCAGATAGGAATGCTTTCAGATCTGATGCTGAACTCTAGACTGCTTCACTTCTTGCAGGGAAGGGCTTAGCAGAGATACTGTTGGCTTGCAGATCTGTTAAAGTGGTTCTTTGCTACTACTGTGCTCGATCTTCTAACTTATTCTACTTTAAATAGCTGAATGTAGTCAAGTGAGTTGCTTGTTTTCTCTCGCATGCATGCATACAATGAATACGTCATAGCAGAGGAATTGGGCTGATTGATCCAAAGCTGCTGGCTTTTTCTTTCCAGACGTGCTTTCCTAATTCCAGATGGATAAGAGAACGGTGGTGTGCAAAGAAGCATCCCCCTCCACTCCCTCCTCCTGCTTTTGGCATAGTTGTGTTTATTGCCTGTGACTGAGGGAGTTTCAAATCCTTGCAAATTTCTGTCTGAGGAAACCTGGCGAGCAGAACGTTATTGGTGCAAAACCCTCTGTAACCATCAGATGACTTTCTGTGCCTCAAAAACATTTCAGGCTCTTTTGTAATAAATGTAAATGGCAAACCAGAGGTCAGGGATGGTCTCAAGGGCAAAGGCTTGTGTCTAATCTTTATTTTCTCTTTATGAGCTGCTATAACAACTTTGAAGGTATGAAAGAAATCAGCAGAAATGTGAGACAAGGCAATCTTATTAGGAAACTGGCGCATAGCTTCTCTGGTTTGTTCTTTGACCTTCTCTGAAACAACTCTGAGGCCAGGATCCTCAGATGGTGCGAATTTGTAGATGTAGCTGCAGGTTTACTCCAGCAGACTTACGGTGTTTCTGTTCAGTGATATTTCTCTTCCCCACCAGAAGATGCAGCGGAAGTTTTCAGCCATTTTAATCTTGGTTTTAATATAATGGTCCTCTGTACATATTTTTCAAATGACTGTAGAGATGACAAATTGCTGGAGCTTAGCATTTCTGGATGACTTGAGGAAATGGGGGCCAGTTGATGAGATAAGTGTTTTGGTCTTGTGGTGATCTTCAAAGCTGATCCTCATAAATCTCCTTAGGAATGTGGGGAGATGGGGGGCACTTTTGGATTAGACTCTTGGTTCGATGGCTTTATGTTCTTGCATTTACAAGAGCAGAATTTTCATCATTTTAAGATATCTTGATGCTATTTGGAAAGATGGAGATAATAGTGCCAGTTTGTTAGGGTGAATGCTTGCTTTTTCTTTTTTTTCATAACTTGCATATTTCACAGATGACCTGTATACACACATGGCAACCAAAAAGTTAAAGGAAAAGAAATAAAATCCATGTTGTGCCCAACAAAACAGTCTATCTACCGCTCAACTCCACGTAGGATGTTTTAGGCTGTTGCACTTAAAGGGGAGAAAACGTAGCAAGATTTGCAAAGCTGGCAGAGGCAGTGCTGGCACTCGCACGGTGCCGTGACTAACTGGCTAAGACGCTCAGCTGCTATCTGGGAGCCCCAGGTTCGATCCCCTTCTGTTTGAAAAATGTCCTAATCTTCCCCTACCAGACTGGAAGTCCCTTCAAGGTGAGGCTTGTCCTGCCTCTTCAGTGCTCCCCTTTGTATAATACCCTGAGATAGGCTGTGGCAGTCCCATGTGAAGCCCAGCCAAGAATGAATGCTGGCCTCAGGCTTGCCAGTCCCCTCCGCTAGCCAAAACTCGGCAGCAGATTGCTCTTGCAGCCAGATATTGTTTCCCAGCAAACAAAATCTTTTTCAGCAAGTTTGCTGTGCACTGGAGAGAGATTTCATGCATTTCTCACTGAGGCACTGTATGCCTGCTGCAGTTGATGCTAAGCCTCCCAAACCATCCCATGCTGTTCAACTACATTAAATAACGTGCTGAAACTAATTAAGCTGGCAGTTTGGGGATGTTTTTCTTAGCTTTGCTTGCTGAATTACCTTCCTCCCTGGACCCCAACTCTTGTAAGTACCTTTTGAAAATTGATGCAGTGTTTCTCCCTTATCTTGTTCACATTGGTGTTAGTGTGTATGGTAACACTAGAGAAGTTCCCTATATTAATACAAAGGGAGAACAAATATCTGACTTTAGTTTGATCTAGGAGGATGTGACTGACAGGCCTGATACTTCCTTAAGTGTAGGAAAACTGAGTCTCTGACAGGTTTAATTCTCCTTTAGCTGAACGTCCATGCAGCACATGTTTGGGACAGAGCTCCCAGGGATTCCTCTCTGCTGCAGGATGGCTGGCCCTACAAAACACAAAGCATGGGGCAATGTGCAGGGCCCCACCTGGGTACAGGTGCAGGGCACCCTTCAGGTGGGTAAGCATGGGCTGGGGTAGGCTCAGCCATTCATGGTGCTGTGATCTGAGCCATACCTGGGAGCTGTTTCAGCCCTTCGTGTTTATCAGCTCCTTTTGCCAAAGAAAACTGAATCTCTGCTATTTTAGCCAGACAGACCAGTTTTTGCTTATCTGAGGTGCTTTGGTTTGCTTCTTAGTGAGAGATGATCTCATGTCCTAGTCCTTGCTTTCCCTTTTCCTGCTAACAGGAGTTTTTGTGTGCCTCAGGATGAGCAAATTCTTTTGCAGTCAGCATGGCACTGGGTGCTGGTTGTGCTCTCACTGATCCAGGTTGCTGTGCCAAAAGCCAGCCAAGTGCTGAGGCTGCAGAAGCCTACCAACATCCAGGTCGGCTTCAGTGTGGACTTGCTCAGTACTGTACGTCTAGCTGCTTTTTGATACATTTATCAGGTAGACAGGCTTCAGATAAATGGTTTCCTACGCACAGGGAGCAAAGTGGTCCCTGCTGGTTAGAGCCTGCTGTTTTCTGCCCAGTTCTGACCTGGACCCTCCTGGTTTGGCTGAGCTAAACCTCAGCGGCCAGGCCCTGGGTGCTGCCGTCACCAAGCTGCCACTGCCCAGTAAGTGTCCCCATGTGGCCCATGCCTTGCTTGCTTAGAGCTCAGGGCTGCATGCAACCCTGATGCCCTTGCCATTAACTTGGGAGCACTTTGATGTTCAGTCACTCAGTAATAGGAGATAAAGCAAATCAGTTCCAAGCAGCGTTTGTATTTGAATATCCTGTGTGCAGAATGCAAAGGTTCACCTAAGCCTTAATTTTCAGCTCCTTAGGCAGAAAGTTTTGAACTAAACAAAAACATTCCCAGTTTGTCTGTTTTCCTTGGCATTTGCTTTTCAGCAACAAACACAAAACTCAGTGTTTCAGCCAAAAATTCAAATTTTTCAGTGTTAAACTGATTTTTTTTGACACAATTTCTGACATTAATTTTCATTCTCGGGATTCTTCATATTTTATGTGTTTAAAAAAAAAAATCATTTGAGGAAAAACACCACTTCTGTCCAGCTCTGTGTTTAAGAATTGAATGCTCAAAAGAAACTGACCTGTTCCGTAAATACATCACGGGGACCTTCTCCTCCCTTCAGGCCAGTTCCTAAGCCAGGAAGAAAAATTGTTGCTGGCCTTAGATCTGATGAAATTCTTCTGTTGCTTCTGTGCGAGGAAGTGGTTGAAGTGGCAGAAGTGGCGTGTTAAAGCTGGTTCAGTCAGAAAGGGCCTATCCTCATGAAATCAATGAGATCTTTTTCCTTTGGGATGATAAATTGTCAAGTCCTTGAAAAGAATCCCACTGAAAACATGCCCTCTGAGCATCAAAGCATGCGGAGCAGGGGCACAGTGCTGTGCTGCAGGCTGGCTGGAGAACAGAAAGGAGACAAACGAGCTGGGGGAACGCGTGGGGATGGGGAAGGGGTCATCAATACAGCCTGGTAAGTCCGTTTATTTTTTTTGTCACCCCACACATAGTAAGCATTGGCACCTACAGCTGACAAATAAACAAACTGTGCTCTTTTAGAAAATATGTGAACAGGGTTGCTTATTGTCAGTCTTGTGGGCAAAAAAATAATAAACACAGATGTATTTTGGAGAGGGATGGAAATGCTCTGAATGCTCCCAGCTGAAATCCAGGCTTTCAGAGGAGCCAGATGAGGTGTCGCCAGTAGGGATCCTCTTATTTCAGGGGCTGAGAGAACAGGGAGCACCTGGCGTGCTCATTACTTCCATTACTTCATTCACAGGGTTTTCTGTCCTCTAAACATGAGTGACTTTCTCCTCTGTGCTCTGATCCTCCCTGGGCTGCTATAACAGAGCAGGACAATGATTCCGTGCGCTGCCAGCCCTGCTTTTTATTGTTTTTTTTTTTCTTTTCTTTTCATTTTATGCTGTGAGAGGTTTGGCCCAAACAAGTTTACAATCAAAATAGAAAACGAGCTGGGAAAACTTAAGTATTCCCATTTGTGAGCAATTTTTATGTGAGCTATCTATAGCCCCACGTATAGTTATAATTATAGTAGTGATTGATTTCATTATTGTTTAGTCTACAAAAATTATAGCATCAATTCTCAGGATCTTATCACAAGTGCTGCGTTAACTAGTGCTATTTGGAAAGTCTCAGCAGCTAGAGTTAAGATGCTGGGTTTTTAGATGAAAGCTGAATCTTAAGCAACAAGTTTCTTGTCTTTGTGTTTTCTGGAGGAGCTTGGAAACACAACTGAGACATTGAGAAAACACCAGTTTTTGATTCTAAGAAGCCTTTAAATGGCTAGTGTTAGAAATACTGGTAAAATGCTAAGAGCTAAATCTAGCCTAACACAAGGCTCGTGAATCCTTGCTGAGCAATAGGATTTTCCTTGTCCGGCCTTAGTGTTTATTAAGTACAGAATTGTGATGAAATGGGAGTCACCTGTTACGAACATGTACAAAGCTGAAGTGATGGAAAACAGAATGTTTTTCATTATAGCTGCTTTGGCTTCTGGATGCTTTGCTGCCTTACTCTGGCCGGGGTGGGACCTTTCAGAGGCACACGTGCTGTGTTGACTTTGGGAGCCTGCTGTGTGCCAGGCCTGAGATCAGGGAGCTCCTGCGCACCCAGGCTGGGACGCGTTGTGGTGCTCCTGCTGCTCTCACGTGGCCACTGCAGCTCGGCAGCCGGGCACGTCCTTCAGGGAGCCTGCTGACCCCTGGTCTGGACAGGAAGCTGGCAGGCGGCTCGCTGCAAGGTGTTGAGGGGAAAATAGATTAGCCTGAGACGGAGCGAGTCTCAGAGCTGTCACGGTGCTTTAAAAAATAAAGCTCGAGGTAAACAAAGCAACGCGCCTGCTTCTACGCCGTCTGTGGGATTGCTGCTGCCAGCCTTTCCAGCGAGCTCAGGAATTCCACCTATTTCCTACCCCAGCTCCTGGCTGGCTCCAAACACTCCTCGCGGCTGCTCGTGTGGCCAGCACTAGCTCCTGCACCAGCGAAGGGAACTGAGGAACAAATGGGCAAGGCCTTAGCCCTGAGCACTCAGCAGTGCTCCGCTGGTGGCCGTGTCCCTTGGCTGGTTACACGCTGGGGACTGAGGAATGGCTTCTTGCTCTGATGCTCTGCTTTCATGATTGCTTGGTTTACGCATTATTATGTTTTGAATTTCCTATCTTTAGATTTCAAATTCTTTAAACACCTGATTGCTTAATACTCCTCCTGAGATGCTGGATGATTTTTGTCCTCTTTGTTGTCGCTGCTGCAGAGGCAAAGCCCTAAGCAGGATTCTTTTGTTTGAGGCGTTAGTAACAGTTGCAGCTACCAAGGACTTAGGAGGTTTAGCAAATACATGACAAAGAAAAGGAAAGAAAAACGCCAAAGCTGCAGGTGACCACAGGTGTGTTCGCATTGCTGCTTAGGCCCTTCCAAGCAGGATCATTTCCAAGACGAGTTTTTTTCGCTTTGTTTTTTGAACAGATAAACAGTTGGCACCTCTGCCAAGCACAGCACTGTGTGCCTGGTGGCAGTGCCACTGCTGTGCTGTCTGCCCTACGGGGTCACGGTGCAGGGCTGAGCCTTTGCTTCCCCTGTGCTGTCTGCAATTCCTTTGTCAACTGAATTTGACTCAGGTCAGCTTGACATCAAAGCCGACCTGCTGCTCATCTCCCTTTTAAGCTTTTCAGACAGGGCATAAATGATACGTGCCTTTCTTTTTTTTCCCTATTTTCATGTTAAGAGAATGGATGCAATGGTTAATAAAAACCCAACCCCCAGACCCAGTCCCTCCCTCCACACTCTCAGCTGCTCCCCTGCAGAGCCAGGCCGTACCTGTTGCACGGCACCGTGCAGCCGCAGCGCCTTCCTCTGCTGGAGGAGAAGCCATTTCTGCCAGAAGCAGCCCAAAAATAGCGTCCCGTCCGCTTCAATCCCTGGCTCCCACTTCCACCGCGAGTGACCGTTAGCCATGAAAATTCCAGTAAACTTTATTGGCAGTAAAAAATGTTGTATATTATTTGAAAACCAAAAAAGGCAAGAAAAATGTTATGGGACTGTTAAAAGTCCACAAGGAATCATCATTTCTTGTTTGCTTTGGGAGTTCCAGCTGGTCTGACATGAATACAGTCTTACTTAATGCTTTGCACTGCTTTTTATAGAAGCTGAAGTAATTGCTTCCGGAGAGTTATTCCTTGAGTTTCTTCAACTATTGTCATTTGGGTGACAACAGCAACTGAGTAGTCATTTTTGCCTTAAAATGCTCGTATTAATTTGGTGGTCCTATTAAAACAAGAGGAGTCTTTCTTAAAGAATTTAAACGCTCATAGTTCACTAATGTTTTGTTTCTCTATGACCATCACCATAACTTAGATCGCCTTGAGAATTCAGATGAATTGGTAGAGCTTCTAACGAGGAAGGGATGCATTCCCCATCTGTCTCCCTGCTGTCTTCATTCCTTCCACTCGCTTCCTCAGTGGTTTTTAGAATGTTGAAAGTATAACATGTACACACATGTACAAAATAGAATGGGAAAACCTTAATTGAGATATGGTTTTCTAGCCAAAACCAAACATTCGTGACAATGCATTTTTCTTCAGAACTGGATGTTTTACATTTTTGCTTTGATTGTATTTTAATTTTTTTTATTTAAAATGTCATAAAAATCGATATATATTTTCCATTATAGAACAGGGAAATATAATTAATATGTTTGTGAAATATATAAATTAAAAAAGAAGCAAAGGAAAGCCTATCAGTTTCATACACCGGACAGCTTTGATAATTTTTGATTAAATAGTTTTACTTTTTTGCCTATTCTGATTGTAACACAGCCAGGCAGAAAAAGAAAGATCAGAATAGTGAAATAGTGTCAGAGTTTTTCTTGTTTTGTTAGTGTAGATCCAGAAAGATTTTAAATACCTACAAATTCTTCTTAATAAGTTCCTATAGAGACATGGTTACTATGCAAATAAAGGAATCAAGCTCACACCTGTTTTGTTTATGTAGCCAGATTCTTTCTTTGCTTTTGAAACTTTGCTCTGATCATATGTCACCTATCCCTGTAACCAGATAGGTAATGTAATACCTCGTATTACGCTGTGATGAATCAGAAGATGATTCAAAGATCTGTGTTTTTAGCACACGCTGTGTTTAAAAGAGGAAGGAACAGAAGCTCAATTTGATGTCTATTTTCCACTCAGTGGCTCCAGATTGATGTGACTTACACTTCCTTCCATTAGATCCTGTTTTAGAACTGACTTGAGACCCAAGTGGGGGACGTTGATCCTGGTGTCACACCCACCTAAGTAATGGGGATCTGCACAGGGCACCTTGCTGTGTTCAGCATGGCTCAGAGGAGAGCTGAGCAGTGGCTTGGGGAGTTCCTCAGGGCAGCGTGCTGGGACGCAGGTGGGGTTTGTGGGCCCCCCACCCCACCTTGGGAGCCTTGCCAGGGCGTGGAGCTGCTGTCCACATCCTGAATGCTTCTAGCTGTACCCGTTTGCATCCATTTTCCTTTGAATTTCCTGTGTGATCACTTTGTCTGACATGAAGATAACTGTCTAGACATCTATTTTAAAAAAAGAAGAAAAGTCTCTCCATCCTGCAGTCTGAGAGACCGGAGCACAAGTATAGATGGGTAAATACTGGGCATATGAGATTGATTTGGAACCAATAATGTCGAAGATAAGTACTTGTACTTGACTCTGAAAGAGCTGCAGCTCAACTGCAGAGTCCTGCTTAGCTTTTAGATCGTGCTGCTGCTTACCTGTTCACTATTGACGGAACTGAAGTATTCCATTTCCCCAAGTGCCTTAATGGATTTGTTTTTTATAAACAGGCAGCTGTTCCTGGGAGGGGTGCCATTTTTTGTTGGTGTTAGCTTGTTTTGTTCTCATATGAAAATATCATCATCCTCCTATTCATTGCACTCCACTTAAGGAAGAGAGTAGAGCATGTATGAACTGGCTGTTTGCCTGATTGTTTACAATGTGCCTGTAAGAGGAGTAGTTCCTAGTGTTTTTCCCAAAAACTGTATTCAGTTTTCTGTCTTTACACTTCTGTGGCTCTCCTAGAGGGCAATAATATTAACTTCCATATCGATATATGCAAGACTTTGCTTTGTCCCTGCAACTTGTTATCGTACAGCTGAGCACGTTGTCTTTCTCTCATGCAATCTTTCAGTGACAAGAGTTGGTTCTCCTAGTGCCCTGCCTCCAAAACCGCCCCTAGATCAGCAACAGCAAGTCATTTACAAGCAATTTTTTTCCTCTTCTTTTGCACTGGAGTCAGTCAAAAGGCCCCAAACATCACAGGGTAATGTTCTGACAGAATAACAATAGAACAGCAAAAAGTACAATGCATGGCAGCAAACAGATTTGTACCCTCAGCTTCCACACCTCTCCTGTAACGTTATCAGCATCAATATCAGGAACTACCAATTTCATAAACTTCTCCTAGCACAGAATGCCTTTAATCAGGGCAAACGAAGAAGCCTACAAATCAGAAATTGCTGGGGAGACAACAGAAAAAAAAATTAGTTGGAACACTTTGGGCTGATACGTGTCACAAATGCCATTCAGAGTCAGGAGTCTGCTCCAAAGAAACAGACATCTAAAGAGAGCAGAGGCAGCCAGGAGGCACCGGTATTTCTGTATTGCAGGTGGGTACTGAGCAGAGAGCAGGCAGCTTGCCTGACATCATGCAGGAAGTCTGCAGCAAAATTGGGAAATTAACCCAGATCTCATGAATGTCCTGCCTCCTGGCGCACTCACAAACCGCTCTTCCTCTTTGTTACAATTTAGATTCCCTGGTTTCCTGCAGTTGCTTTAAATGATTTTCAATAGGAGACTTTGCCCCTGAAGGAGGGGATGAGGCATTGTATAAGCAGTTCAAAATGGAAGCATTTTGTTCTTCATTATTTAACTGAAAACTCCCTATTTTCCTCCAAATGGATTCTTCTGGATTTTTTTTTTAAGAACTTTGATAAACATGTTACTGAATATTTTAGATAGCTAAGAGAAAGTCTGTGACCTTTCTGACTATGATAATTGGTTAGAATTGAGTAACTCCTCGTGAAAATATCTGCTGTTGACTTTTTAACCCTTTTGAGGAGCAGTTTTTGGAATTTTTCCATTTGGCTTCAATGGGACTTGATTAATACCATGATAGTACACTTTCCAACTGAAGTGGTTTTAGCCTGTTTAAAAACAGCCTACATTAGCAAAAGGATTTTTCAGATCAAAAGCATTGTTAGAACAGTGAAATCAGTGCTTATCTGTTGCTTTGCCTGATTCCTTAAGGCAGCAGCTTTGAGAAGAATGAGTAAGATGGAATCAGGGTTGAGATTAACATAAAACATTTTGCAGGAATGCAGGTATTTTTTAAGATACTACAATAAAAAATAAGAAAAGGATAAAATGAATAATTGTTTCCATTAAGGGGACTTGGCTATTTCTATTAGGTAATACTAAGCTCCTTCCCCATTAATGGTAATTTGCCAGAAAAAAAGGTACATTACATAAATATTTCAAAGTAACCTGGGCAGCAATTTGAAGATATTAAGCTTTCAACTTGACAGCCCCAAGCACCTTGATTCATCTTAACTGCCAGTAAGATCTTAACTGCAAACAAACACTTTTCTTGAATAGGACTGACTTCAGTCAAGCAAAATGGGCTTCAGTCTACACGACTGAACAAATATTACAGACCAATCAATGCTTCCTCGAGAAGGTTCATTATCTCAACTGGAAGAAGAGCCTATAGGACTGGATGTATGAAGTAAACCAGAGCCATTTTTCTAAACAAATCCTGGCTTCACAGTGCACACGCAGGCAAACCTGTATTTCATCTGCACTAATCTCAGAACAGCTCTGTTTGGATTTGCTGCTTGTTCCCGATGAGTCAGTGCAGCATGCAGGTCTGTGTGGTGTGAGGGGAAGGGTAGCAGCTGAAATAGGCAGCACCAGTCACTAGGGCAGAGAGCTGCTTTGCTGAGAAGCCCAAACCTGCAAAAAGTTAATGTAAACCTTGGTGACTTTGTTTGGCCTTCGGATGAGCAGCCTTGGGATTGATGTGCTGAAGGACTTGACACTCATCACCAGGGGACGGTCACTGAAGGGAGTTAGTGGCTGCAGAGTACCCCAACTTCTCTTTAACTCTGGGCTTGTAGTGTTCGTGATGCCACTTATTCTGGACAATACAGAGGATGCAAACTTATCTCACCAAGGGTTTTGTTGGTTTGAAAGACCTGTCGCTACAGAATACAGTTATTGATATATTTTAGCTGCAGAACTATGCTAACATAATCTGTAGCAGACGAATAAAGTTGGAGGAGCTGTGGTCAGCTGCTGGAGAAAGCCACACAATCCTGGGGAGACAAGGCTGGCAGTGAGGCTCCTGCAAGGACCTGGGTTTGCATGGGCTGAGTGTCTGTCCTGCTGCTTGTTTCATCACCTCCTCCATTCTTGATGCTGCTGTTCAGAAATGAAAAGCAAGGACAAGATGCCAGTCTGACTTTAACAGATGCCAATCAGCCTCCCACTGCTGGCATCTTTCTTGTTTTCCTCCCACGTGTGCCTGTGTATGCATTAAGAGTCAGTAACCCTTGTTTTGGACTTCCTATTTTTATTTTAAAGCTTCCAGTTTCCAGAGGGTTCTGTCTGTCTTAGTTGCTTCGAAGTGTTGCTGAATTTCTCACGGTCTCTGTTGGTCTCTTTTGATGAAATAGAGAAGTGACTTTCCATCGAGTGCAGGCCTGCTGGAGGAAGGTGCTGAGTTCCCAGTCACACTAGGGCTCCTTCACTGTTCTCCTTAACTCTAGCAAGTAGGTTAGAGCACGGTCAAGTCAAAATGCAGGGACATAATGGACAAAAACTGTTGTGAAGAAAGTAGTGTGTATCTTAGACCTTGTAATTTGCTCAGAGCCTCATTTTGTTCACCTATTTGACATGCATGTGCTCAGAGGATTCGTAAAGCATGGGTCGCAGTGATTTGTGGTCATTAAAGATTATTCTGATCATTGCAGTAATCCTGGGGACTGATATATAAACTCTATATAAACAAATGCCAAGAGACTGTCTCTATCTTTAAGAACTTACAATCTAAATAGAGAAAAAAGGCAAACAAAGGATTATCATCACCAGGGTTGGGTGGAGCTAAGAACAAAACAGAATCTCCTGCATTGCCTTTGCAACGTGTCCCTTCTTGCTTGCTCAGATCATCTTAATTTTTTTTTTTCTCCAAGTAAAGGAGATTTCATGCCAGAGGTCTGGCATGCTTCCAGCTTGGATAACTCTGGGTCTGTTTACACTGTGTGTTGGAGTAGGGTTTCCTGAGCAGTCGGAGGTCTGAGCCAGTCAGTGCCCAGGGCACAAAGCAGCCCTGCGTGGCCTCCAGACATGCCCAGGAGCTGTCTGGCTGCCCTGGCTTCATAGCCACGCTGCTAGGAGGGTAGCTGAGCTGCTTCCAGGCTTAGGTTGGTTCCTCGCCGAGCAGCAGACTGCTGCTACTGCAGCACACCGCATCTCGTACTTCCCACTTACTGTGGCTGTGTAGGAAGACTGGGCTTTGGGCTGTAGGTACTGATGGTGAGCCATGTCCTGTAGTTCCTGGAGTGGGCTCATATCCTCCATTTCCTAGGCTAAGCTATCATAAGATGCTGCTGTTTACTGTTGTGTGTTCTTTTGCTTCAGCTCCCAAGGTCTGCACAAAGGTCCGTCTGTTTTGCTGTCCTTAACGCCATGGTAGAGCTCATCATCAGTCTTTTAAATCTGTGTTTTATAGGACAGGTACAAGAGTTGATAGCTGCCAAATTTGGTGATGTCAGGATCACTGGTTACTGTTTGTAAAATGTTGTAGGAAGGCTAGGTGGTACTCTTGAGCTGGATTTTGCCAATGCTTACCCCAGTGGGAAAGTGTGGAAATCAGTGGAGTTGCTGGCTCTCCGGAGTCAGTCCTCTCCGTGCTGCAGCGCGGCAGAAGGTGCTCTGGTCCTGAAGCTGCAGGCTAGAATCAGTCAGCAAGACATTTAAGTACATGGTTAATTTGAGGCACAGCCTTACTGCCTGCTTTGCTGAATGGGGACATGGTCTGCTGACCCAGAGCTGGGGAGACAGCTCTTTAGCTCATAATGTATTCTCTGGTTAAGTGCATTTGATAAGAGGGTTTTTTTTTGTCTCAGGCTGGGCATCTCATGCCATCAGTGCAACCAAGGAACTCACACAAGGAAGCAGGGGGTGGTGTGAGAGCCCATGTGTGCAGCAGCATGTGCTCTGCCTCGTGCTGCCTTCTGCAGAGAACGAGAATCTCCAACCCTGGTAGGGCAGAATGTGCTATCATGGGAAACACTGTCAACTGTAGTACTTCCCCTCTGGGGTTCTTCATACTGCCAGAACTGGTAATGTTCCCAGTTCGCTCAGTCATTTCTTTAAGCATCAGCGTTCAAAAAACAGCTTAGTAAATGTTACTGACTAGTAAGTGTTTGGAGATTGCTGCTGAGTGCTCACAGCTGGGGCACGTGGGATGCGTACCACCTGTTGGTCATGGTTTTGCAAGGTACAGCTCACCTGTCAATGTTAATAACAGCTGATGAAAGTATAAACCCTCTATTAGCTGTATCAATAAAATGATATGACCCTCAGTTGTGCTAAGGAGAGAAAGAGGTTGGCAGGTGTGGGTGAGGGTTTGGCAGACCATTTCGGAAGGACTCAGAGCCAGAGAAACAAAGCAGGCCAAGCAGAGCTGTGGCACCAGGCGGTTCCCTGGGCTGCTGAAGCCCTGCCAGCACAGCTCTGTGGCTTTCAGGGCCCAGGCAGGTCTGTATTTCCACCTGGTTCTCTCCTTCAGCGTGTAGAGAGGATTGGACTGCACAGCTATTTCAGAGCTCTGTGTACTCTCCTCCCTCAGTCTGTGTAAACACTGTCTATGGTTTGTAGCAGCCTGATTTTTTAAGGGTATATAGCCATTCAGGATAAAAATAGGATCTGCTCTAAATCTTCAGATGCCAGCTTAGCCTTACGGTCTGGCTCTTGATTCCTCTTGAAAATGGGATTTAGGCTTCTGTCTCCTTAAAGTGTCCTTAAAAGGTTTACTCCTGGACAAGTTTATGCTCAAATCTGGAAAGTTTGCCATCCATCTTCTATTTGACCATACTAGGTATTTCACCAAGAAGGAATTAATACAGGGAACAATGGGAGATGATTTTGGGGAGAAGCAGCAAATAACATTCCTCACAGCACAAACTTGCTTTAAGTTGAAATGTGAATTCCTGGGAAGATACTGTTTGACATCGAGAAACAAAATGCTTTAAATAAAAAGAAAAGATATTGTAGCTGCTGAGCTATACATTTTGCTTTAAAATGTCTTGGCCTGGGAGCTTCCTTTGCAGATACTGAAGCTGTGTACGTTGTGCATGTGGCACGGTGCTGTAGGCTCATATGGTCCCCATTGCAGTTACTCCCAGCCAGAACTGTACTGCTGCGGTATGGTATGTGCAGTCTCACACAGACATGTCAGTCTAACGGCCTGTGAAAAGCATTACAGATTATTGATAATAGGATTAAGGTATCTGAGCATTTAATTCTGTGTTCATGTGTTTTCAAGTTGTTCCTAAATGGAAGAAAATTTCAGTGTAAGAAAGAGTATACTTGAAAGACTGAACTTCTCAACCCAGCATCAAGAGGGATAAACTGTATTTAAACAATATGTTTAAATAAAGTCTGAATTGATACTGATTCATTCCAGATGAGACTCTGGGATCTGTAAGATGTGTGGGCTTGCTGTACTGTACTCTGAATTTTTTTTTTGTCAGAAAGAGTCAACCTCTGTGCTAAAACAGGTATCTGCAGGACTTTGCCTTGTGAATCGTGAGCACAGCAAGCAGTGGTGGCCCTGGCTCCTGCTCAGCTTTGCTGTGCATTGGGAAGGATCCCTCTTGCTGCTGGCAGTGCAGTCAGGCACTCCATGGCTGCTTCCCGGGTCTGGGAGGACGCTCTGCAAGTTGTGATAACTTCCATTGCTTCAGTTTCTCTGGGATATAAGAATACCAGTTTCTCAGTGAATATTAGGGTGAGAAATATTCTCATCAATACAGATGGAAAGTGTTACATTCCAACTCATTGTGCTATCTGATATGCTTTTTGCCCCTTATCTCAGCATACAGCTCTGTAAACTTTCCCACTCCAGTCTTCTATCAGTGTATTTTCTTTCTCGTTTATGCTCACTATGTTAGTGTAATGTTACTGTGCAGTGGTGTCCTTTTGTCCATTTGTTTTTGTTTCTGTCTTCCTTAAAAGATCTGACAGGAAGACAAGCATGTTCCTTTTCTCCTTGGCTTGCCAGTACGCTTCCAGATAGCCAGCATAAGCTCTTAAGTGCATGGTAAAGACCTTTGTTCAGAGTGGTGTGTAAGTGTGTTGTAAATTTAAACATGCTTCTGTGGGCATTTTTGAACAGAGATTATTTTCCCAAATCAGAACAATACTTCTGCAAAGGGCACCAAGCACAGCTTGTTTTCTTTGGCTAGGAGTAAGGACGTGCTCTGGTTAGAGGTGCTGGCCTGACTCATTCTGTGGTAGAGTTACATGTTAGTGGCAGCATGGTGGAAGGGATGCAGAGGGCTCGCTGTGTTCTGTTCTCAGTTCACTTGGATGATGTGTAGCGTGAACACTTGTGAGACTGGAGTGAAAATCCTGGAGCTGTCACTGGGAGCAAACTTCTGTTTGCCCGGGGGCAGCAGCTCGGTGGGAGCGTGTGCTGCGGGCAGCTTGGGGACACACAGCCCTCGCTCTGTGCTGGTGCCGAGGGAGGCAAAACCGATTCCGTCAGCTACAGAAACAGAAAACCTTTCACTCTGGAGAGGTCCCCAGTCAAGTTGTCTAACTTCAGTGACCTTTCCTGATAGCTGGAACAAGAGATCCACAACATATGTATTTGTCTGTATTTGTTTATAAAAGCAGAGTCCCATTTTGAAACTGTGAGCTCATCCTTTTGCTTTCCCGGAGTACATTAATTTTCTTCTGTGTGTGTCTGTTGCAAGAAAGACCTTGGCTTACTGTGACAAGCGTAAGAGCCATTACTACTTCAGAAATATGAGACCTCTTTGGGTGCCATAACCCAAAGCAGTATCGTGACTGCTAAGATCTGTATTCTGTTTCACTACAAACTGAAGGGCCATAGAAAGAAAGAGCAAAGTTTGCAGGGGGCAAATGGTTGAGAGATGACTGTCAAACTTAAGAAAAGACTGCTTTCACAGAGAGGAATCAGCTCAGTATCTTCCCTTCTGATGTACTCTTAGAGCAAATCTTACCATTTCTGTGAGCTGGATGCTAATTGGGAGTTAACAGCTTTGCCTGACCGTCTTGTAGAGGACCAGTTCAAGTTCAAGCCCAAGTAATTGCAATGTACAGACTTAAGAAAATGGAGATTTCATGCTTTCCTTTGCAAGCTAAGCAGTCTGTCACGCCTCCAGGCATTGCAAATAGTGCATGGGCCTGTATTGGATATGTAATATTATTCTGATCCTTTGATCTTGCACCACAAACCTCCAAGCCTCAACAAGCCCATCTGAAGCAGGGGAAATGTTTGTAATCAAACCTTGACAGATTTGGAAACTGAGGCATGAAGGTTTGCCTGCCCTGTAGCCACACACTGACTGGCCAGTGGAAAGCTGAGGCTGTGTTCCAGTCATGCATGGGACCAGGCTTTCAGCATGAATTATTTGGCTCCCAGTGACCAGTGCTTTTCACTCTGTTTTGTCACTTCCCTATGCTCACTATGCCTCTGCTCAGCTCAGCAGTTTCTTCAGTTTCTGGGATGGCAGTGTTGGTGCTGCAGTGGAAGCCTGCTGTGTGCTTGCATGCATCTCCTGCTGCATCCAAGCCTCAGTGAAAAGCCCTCAGCCTCCACTGCCTTTGAAGCAGGCCCTCGTTAGGCAGTAGGTTGATTAGTTTCTTTGTGTTCAAAATAGAAAATACCTGAAGAAGCAGAGGCAAGTTACTGAAGAATATTTGCAGTGGCACAGCTTGGGGGGCTTAGCCAAAATGAGCATCACTTTCCACCATTGAGATCTAAAACAAAACAGCTGTTGCAAATGGAGGAAACCCTATATTTGGCTAAAAGAAAAAGCAACAACAACATAGACAGTGAGCAGGCAGGATTTGGAATTTACTAATGTCCCCCTTAGCACTCTTGCCCTTTCCCTCTCTTCCATTTTAGAGAAAGGCATTGTGAGCAGGTTTGTTCAATCTTGTACTCAGCCAGCAGCTGTGCTCACAGCAGCAGGTGTCTGGGGTAGGCTGCTTATGATGTGCCCCTTGTCCTCTTCCACGATTGGTCACTGGAGAAAGCCACTGCCTGTCTCCCAGTCCGCATAACGAGGCAGCGATGCTGATAGGTAGGTTGGCAGGAGTCACTGGGGCTTCTCAGAGCCTTCTCTGTTAAATGGAGATATTCACCAGGTGATTTTGATAAAGCTGGCTGCAAAGGTTCTGCTGGATCTGTGTTGCATAATGTTGACCAGGTCAGTTTTAATGTAGTGAAAATGGAAGCTTTGATCTGCAGATTAATGTGCATTCACTTCACAGCTTGGAAATATCACTTCAGAAGATGCTACAGAATAATTTCAGCATAATCAGGTATGAATCTGTAGATTACACTGATGTAGCTGCAGGAATTATAGGTGTTGAAGACACTTGAAGGACAAGACAAAGGGCTCAGTAGTTAAATACTGCTTATTGTGGGACAGGAGGGAGGAGAAAACAGTAGGCAATTGGAAAAGTCCCAATTTGTGTGAAGCCTGCGCCATGTAGTTTAGTACAGGGAAGAGTTTGTTGAAAATATTTTGTAAGATATTCCCTCTCTTCCTGACATGGGCTCTCAAATCAGCCACTTGCTTTCTCTTTAGCAGGAACAGGATTTTAGATTGTGAAATAGCTTGAATTTTTAGAGAGAGCCTCGTGGTTTGATTCTGTGCTTTTATTATAATAAATTTAAGAAACCACTCGAAGTTCTGTGTAAGATACGATAAAATGTCCTGTCTTATTGTGTGATGTATTCAAAAATGCACTTTTATTGGAAGACCGTAATTGTTCAGTAGTCCAAGTAAAGGACAGAAAAGAAAGTTAGGTTCTGTAAATACGTTGTACGTTTTTAAAGGCAGGGCCAAGTAATTCCCTTTTGAATGTAACAAAGAAATTATTTGCCTTTCATAAAGGCACCATCAAGTAAGAGAAAGCTTTTGACTGTAGAGAAGCCCATTGAATGTGGAATGTGAGAGCAGGAGGAGGTGGGATGGCAGTCTGCGTTCTGTGGCTGGTGGGAAAGGTGCAGAATGGTAGAGAAGCAACACAATAAATGGAAACTTTCTAGAGTCTCTCATAATAGTTTCCTCATGAAAGCATACAGCTCACAAACCAGTTTTAAACAGATGCAATCTGATTTGCTAAAATTAAAGTATGATTTTGAAGAAATAGAGACATTGAAGTTGGCTGATGGCTTTTAAATCAGGAAGCTGAGCACATGGGGAAGATCTATGCAGCAGATTCATAGACTGGGTATCAGGTGGACTGTTTTGGGGCCAAGAAATGGCAATTTGCCTCAGTGAATTAAGACTGAAACAGATGAGTGCACCCAGACTAGGAGGAGAGTGTTCTCTGTAGTTGTGCAAATGTCAAGCAGGAAGGCTCACTGGTGAGCCTACCCAGAGCAACGTGGCATGACACATGCTGTGTATATTCTGACTTTAAGACAACATGTCCAGGAGAGCTCCTGTTAGTGACTGACACTTTGGGCTAGCCATTGGCTGTGTGGGGCTGCTGGAGAAGAGTGGGCTCCATCTACGTGCTCCTGAGGGCTTCCTGTGCTGCCTGCTTTTGTGGGTGATTGCAGTGCTTGGTCCTCACTGTGGTCCTCAAACTGCCTTACCGCTTGAGATCTGGCTGTGTAGCTTGCTGGTGCTCAGACTGGAGCTCAGTGTATCGGGGGGGTTTCTGTGCCACTAAAGCCTGAAGCTGGAGGTAGCAGAAGAGGGCTGCAGGAAACCTGAGGGGATCAGAAACACGTAACAGGAATTAAGAGTAAACCTTGTCAACCCCGGCTCTCACTTTCAAACTATTTAGTGATCTTTCTTTTTCTTAAGATCTGGCAACACCGAGAGAGAGAAAATTAAGTGGAAGGAACTGGTTTTGTTCTCATTGCCTGAGATGTGGAGTATCTTTGGCAAGCTGATTTTTTATTTATTTATTTTGCACCATACTGGGCCAGCTGAGTATTAAATACTGTTCCCAGCTGCGCCGCTGATGTGCTTGTGTAAAAGCTGCTGTACCTCCTGTCTCTGTGCTTCCTGCCCTGCTTTGCATGGAGGTTTTGGTTGTAAATTCTTCAGGACAGGGATTATCTCTTGCTGGAGTGATTATCTGCAGCGCAGAATTAATTCTGCAATGGACTTAACTCTTTTCAAGTGAGCTGTAGAGCTGAAGTGACAGAGGGGTGGTTCATATATAATAATGTTATGTTGTTTGCTCCTGTGTAGGGTAGCTAGGTCCTGTTAAAAGCACCCTGACTGTAAGCTTCTCTGAGTGAATGGTACTTGGAGTGAGGACAGACTCATTATCAGCTGAGTTAACTCAGTGGTGGAAACAAGCCCGAAGTAAATGTGCGGCCCTTAACATGTTACACCTCCAATCTCTTCTGAGGCCACTGGCCATTTCTGAAGTGAAAGTAGCTTTACTTTGAAGCTATCCCCAGTGTTTGTTTCCCCTAAAGACTGATGTTATCATCTGACTAAACTGCTCAGCTCTCATGGTCCCCTACAGCAGGATGTAAGACACTTTCCATTTTCTCTGAATTGAGCAGAAACAGTATTTTTATGTTCTAATGTGGGTTTTGGGGTAGGAGCAGGATAAATCCCACTAATTGTGCCATTCAGTAGATACAGCTTTGTTTATTTTTTAAGCTGGCGCAGAAATGCAGGATAAGCTTAGCTGACCACAAGCCATTAAGTATTATGACTTGAATTGAATACTGAACACTATTGTTAAAGCATAAAGGGAAACTCTGGAATAAATTAACAGGTCATATAATATCTCACATTTCCCAGAAATGTAACAGCAGCTACTCATCTCTTTTCAACTACTTTCCCAACTAAGGATGAGATGTTTTTGCACAAATTCAGGGCATACAGAAATCAGACATGTACATTTGAACTGGTCAGAACTGGAGCCATACTCCTCTTGCAGTTGACAAGGAGAAAGGAAAACCTCCAGGGGGTGATTCAGCTTATCCTAAAACAGCCATCCAGGATGAACTGCTCTCAGAAGGTGCCTGTTTCTCTCCACTGAAGGACTTTGTCACCACCTTCTACTCCCAAGTATGGGCCTTTCCCACTTCACTGTCTTGAGTGCTGGTGTATGTACAGCTCCATACTGCTGTGTCTGAAGCAGCATGGTGCTACTTGCCATTCCCTTGCACTGTTTAGGAGGGACAGCATATTTGGCGCTTACAGACTTCAGTTTGCCATTAGCAGATGGCTGGGCTCATGCTGCACTCAGCTGATGTGACTCATCCCTTAGCCATTTTGTTAGTTTTCTTTGTGTGAGGAATTCTGCACTTTAAAAGAATTCATGTTGTGCACAGAAAGGAGTGGACACCGGTATGTTCTCTGTGAGAGGGCACACTTGTGCATCTTTTCTCTCTAGTAGGCTTCTACAGATGTGAGAACAAAGGAGCCCTGGCCTTGCCTGAAGGGGTGACTGTGGGACTTGGCTCCATGTTGATTAATGATGGGCAAAAGCTGGGGGACTATAATATACGCTCTTCAAAACACCATGTCACCGTACTGTGTGTCTAATGAAAGCCTCCTTTTGTAGCTAGGCTCGATGCAATAGCCATGCCTTCTTATTTCTACGTTTCTTTGAGCTAGATTAGGAAGGGTTTACATTTGCATTCTGGAGCACCTGCCTCTCATTCATACTGTGACTAATATTTCTAGGAGGCATGGAGTGAAGTGCCACTGAGACTGGAACCTCTCCTTGTCAGGACACTGTCTGCTACAAATTCTCATTCATATGTGTCATCTCAGAAACTTGGGTTGGAAGACTGGAGCTCTTCAGAGTAGAAACTTCCAGGATTAGACCCTAAAGATATGAGTTATAATACCCAATAATACATATTACTGCTTAAAATAGCACAGTTATAGAACAGTGGCTGGCATCCAAAGTTTGACATCCATATTTCTGTTGCCAGGATATTTTTCCCACTAAAAGTGAATTAAAAACATAGAAATCAATGTCTATTTAGACTATTCATTATTATTGCTTCATTAAGTATAAACAATTTGTCAACACGTAACAGACACTTGGAGAGGATATTTCCTTGCAGTAACACAAATCTGAAATTCTCCTGGCTGTTTCCTAACCTGGCACTCACAGCCTTGTATCCAACTGCATAACTCAGAAGTTTTGAAACTAGCCTTCTGAGCTGGGCTTTGGGTAAAGTTTCTCAACAGTATATAATTATTCCCATTATACCTGTCATCAATGATTCATTGGCCGCTGAGGCATACATATGAGCTATTTTTCTCTTTATGACTTTTTGGGGGGATGATTCACTGGTTCTATGTGTACATTATCATATGACTAAAGAAGAAAAAAGACAAATGGAGTGAAGTGCCACTGAGATTTTCCATATTAAAACAAAAAAAAGAGTCTGGTCAGTAAAATAACGATACTCCTCCCATGTTTGGCCAGCAAGCATCTGTAAAGCTTCAAAATAGTCAGAATCCATACAGCTTTTCCTTGGTTTTACACTTCTAAAATTCCACTGATTTTCAATATGGTGGAATCATTGGAGTCAAGTAAATAATACAGCTGAGAAAAGGTAGGAGCACATTAGCTTTTCTTCTGCATGGCTTCGCTTCTGTTTATTCAGATGTTGGTCCCTCCTTGTGGCTTAGTAGCTCAGGACCACACGTGCTAGAAGAGAGCTCTTTCCTCATCGTGCACAGGACAAGCGGGCTGGCCATGCTGGCAGGGATGCTCCTGGCACATCTCTGCTGCTGGGACTGGCTCCAGGAGAGGAGACAGATCCAGGTCATTGGCTCCAGTCAAGTAACATCACTTCTGGGAAACAGCGGGCACCTTCAGTCACCCGGGTCAGCGGCTGTTGAACAACCAAGCAGTCCCAAGACAACCTTGACTTCAGTTGCTTTGAATGAATGATGTAACCCGTCGGTTGACAGGAAGGTGGATGGCAAGGAGCATTTAAGGTGTGAACTGAAAAATAGAAACAAAAAAAAGCCTTTTCTAGTGCAAAATCTGGTCTGCAGAGTGAGATCGTCTGTTGAGCAACAGGGAAAATGGATTTATGTGTCACTGTTAGCTTCTGTGAACAAGCCAAATTGCTCTGGCATAAGACACATGATATTTATTCACAAAAATGTGGAATTAATTGCTATCATCCTCATTTTTAATGGGAACATATTTTACTTTTTGGTTACAATAGTCCCGAGCCTCAGTCATTGTTAGGGAGGGGCCTGCCCTGCGTGTGAGGGCCCGGCAGGAAGTGGTGGTGGGGCAGGGAGCGCGGTGATGGCCTCCATCCTGCGGCTGCCTCTGGATGGAGGGAGCTCAGTTATGTCCTTATGGCAGTTGCATTTATACCCTAAAACGCAGATCTAAGTTAGCTTGCTTCTAGGAAAATAGCCTCCTGGATCTTTCACTTCTGTCACTGTCTGTTTCGTTTAGTTGATTTTCCTCTGGCTTTTCTTCTAAAAGGAAAGGAGGCAAATTCTTACCTCTCTACTCTCTATCTGCAACTGTCTTCATGGCTGACCTGAAAATGAACTGTGGGTTTCATTTGCCTTAGATCTACATTTTGTTTACCCAGGCTTTTGCCAATGCTGTCCCCAGCCTTCTGGGACTTTACAGTCTTATCCTTCACACCGTCCCCATGGCAATCCCATAATGATGGTGTCGGCTGGGCTCAGTGTGCCGTGTCCACCTGTGCTTGCAGCCTGAGGTAGAGGTGCCCACGTGTGCTGGTGTGCGGTGTGTACAACCGGCACCACCCAGATCTTCCCTACTTCCATATTCTTAGTGTGTATTTTAGGATGTCACTTACCTATGCTTTCAACTCTTCATATTTTTCTGGGTTATCAGCTCCTTCCATTTCCCTGATTAATGAAGAATAGACTGTGTCCTCACAGTTCTTTCATACATGTGCAGAAGAAAAAGATTTTTATCTACAGAGAGGGAGAGATTGCAGATATATGAATTATGTGAGGGGTGAGCGGGTCATTCTGATGCAATTCCATGGAAACAAGCAATTACATTTATAGGCACAGCTGAGTAAGGTAATTTGGAGCACAGCTGGCCAGTAGCGGGGATTTTCTACTCTCTAATCATTGCCATGGACCCACAGGCTGGAAGCAAGCCCAAGTTGAAAGGGTCACTTGCAGGCCAATAAAAGAATATATGTTGGCTGGGAACACCAGACTCAACAATTTCAAAAACATGTTTTTCTTCATCTTGTTGAAACACAAGATTACACTGAGTCATCACTTACATGGTTGGACTCTTATGATCTCACAACTACAAACCTTTTCCTTTCTTCTCCCTCTCCCATTTCTTTTTTTCTGAAGAACAATTTATTAAACATACTTTTTTTTTTTCCTGGCTGGGGATTTCCGCTCAGATTTTTTTTGTGGTAGATAACTCAGTGCCTACAGAGTTCTCAGAGTAGGGTTGGGGAATCTTAGTTAATAGAGCAGGAAAGAAATCATGACTCTTCTCCCACATTAAGTAGGTGGCTCAAATTTCCAGCTGTTGTAAATTATCCTGGTCCATGGATCCATATATATTTGCATCTGCTGGTATTTGCGGCTTGTTTTGGAGATGTGGAAGAGCAAAGAGATACTGAGGGAACTGTTCAGTATTTGTGGGGGTGTTCTGGTGGTCAGAGCAGCCTCTTGATTTTGTTTTTTGGAGGGGATGGTGCTACAATGCCTTGTCTGTTTGAATGAGTGCTGCATTAAAGGTTATGAAAAATCTAGATTTGTCTGCCTCTGCTTTCCAAGCCTCTCTTAACCATTTCCTAGAGCTCTGGCTCTTGCCTGCAGAACCAGTAAGCTTTCTTGCTACTGCAACATGTCAGGCTGGGCAAAGCTGTCCCAGTTATCTGCTGGATTACCTTGTTTCTGAAGCATTTCCATTTTGTTTATCACAGTGATCCATTGTTCCTCACCCCTCTCCAGGCAGAAACTCCATCAGTTTCTCTCTACTTGCCTGGTGAAATACCGCTGCACAAGTCACTGCTTCACCCTCTCACCCCAAACTCATTACTTCAACCAATCTTCATTATACAATATTATTATTACGTTTACTACAGTGTCTGGAATATTTAAAATGCAGATGCACTAAACAGAGTAAAACAACTTGTTCTGCCCCAGTGATCTTCCTGGTTGCTAGAGACTGCTTTAGCAACCTCCAGCTCCATTTACTGACCAATTAAACCAAATCCTTGTCATTTAATAGCACTGTAAAAATACTTGCCTGAAATAAGCTTTGCTATCTGTTGTCATACTGTGTTGTACAACTTTAATTGATGCAGTTAAAATTCAGCCAAAATTGGAATGCTTTTTCCTGTGATACGTCCTTTGCTAGGATATTCAAATTGCTGTTATGTAATGATGACTAATTCCTTAAGTCCAGCAACCAAATGTCAGCTTTGTATCCCATTCTTTTGATGTATAAAGTATCATTATTTCATTTCCATAATATTGTGCATCTTTTGTCTTTGCTTGATCGTACTGCACCGTTATTTAGCAGTATCTTTATTTTTGTGCATTCATCAAGATCTGAGTCTGAAGTATAACAGCTGGATTGGAGCTGTCAGCTTTCGGCTTACCTGTCAGATAGGTCCTCAGCACAGTGCTCGTATCACCTTGAAGAATTGGTTGAGTTCTGGTGGTAGGTTCTATCGTTAGGGATCTCCATGCTCTCCCAAGCTCCACAAAGTTGTAATTTCTCTTTGGTCTTGGGTACTGATCTCACTCTTGAAGAAATTATAATCTGGAGGATGCATTTTGGGTGGGAGCAGGGAGGCCAGCGGGTATTTCATGTGGAAGGCAGAGCTCTGTGGAGCGGCTCACAGGAGGTGCCTGAAGATGCACATTCCTGATGCATTTTCTGGGCTTGGTCTCTTTTTCATTGTTCTTCTGTAGGTGTGAGTTCAGCCGTTTGTTTTAGGTCAGCTCAGAAGCAAACCAGATTCTCTGTTGTCAGTTTGTACTTTGGCTGGAGCATGCCTTTTATTTAGTTTTGGCTTTCCATGAGACAGACCGTCTATATATTCTGCTTTTCTCATCTATAATTTAGCATGCTGCAACTCTGCTTCACTTCTGTCTAGTGCAGTAGAATCCTTTTGTTGTCATTGTCTCTCTGGCCTCTCCTGTGCTCTGTTGTATCAACATGCATAGTGCTCATTAAAGAGGTACTTCAGAAAATCTGAACTGCATCTCTGAAGCTGTGTATTCAGTCAGTCTTCCTGCACTTTGCACCACAACAGGTGAATCTGTTAGGCTGCTGTGTTTCATTTCAGTGGGATTAATTATAGAGTGAGAAGGCATGTTTTATGGCAGTGAAGTGGAAGAGCAAAATGTTTGCTTTTAAGTTACCTAATCTTGGAGTTTGCAGGGAGAGGTTCATCAGGAGATGTCTTATCAAACTTTTTGTGTGTTTCAATTAAGTTTTCAGCTTGGCTCTGGAACTTTGACAGTTATTCACTAAACAGAACCTATGCTAAATAAAAACCCCAGGCAAGAAGAGAGGCTGCTTAACACAACTGGTACCCAAATTCCTCCTGAAAATGATAGCTCATCCCATAAAATCCATAGCTTATATGATGTCAGAAAGTATACAGTGTGGCCAGAAAAGTCAGTAAAAGTAGGGTATGGGTAATGAGTTATTAGTAAAATCCTAGCCTAATGTATGGAAAAGAGCTAAACCATTGTAGCTGCTTCACCAGTGCAGATCACGTTGAGCAATGTGGATTGTCAGATGCCCTTGGGTTCCACTGGCACCACTGACTACTGACAGCGTAATACAGACCGTGTGATTGCACGGGTATGAAACAGCAGTGTTTAGATCAAGGAAGAAGGATGTAATAGAGATGTGATAACAGTATTTAAGAGCGTAATTTAGGAAATAAAGTAGATAAATGAATTATACAAAGCAAACTTGAGAAGCACGTGGCAATGGTTGCAGTGCCTGAACATTGCAAGGTCTAGTTGTGATGCGTGGGCCTGTGAGCAGTGGAGTAAGCCCAGGCAGCTCAGCATCATGCAGCTGCTCGCTCACTCTCTCCAGGTGGGGTGCGTGGGGAGAATTGGGACAGTAAGTGTGCAAGAACTCCTGGGTTGAGATAAAGGCAGTTAAATAGGTGAGGACATTGTTCTGTGCTGCCTTACCTCTTTGTGCCCCTCAGCCCCTTAATGTTTTAGTATGTCTGTTCTTCATCTGCAAAGTGAGGATCCAGTATCGCCTTCAGCAGGATGTGGATTATCTTAAATTACGAATGTCTGCAAAGCACTTTGAAATCCTTGGATAGCTCTTGTTTCAGAGATGCAGGTTATTATCCATGCTATCATTGCCATATTTGTTTGGGAAGTGTATGATGTTTTTTATTTGCAGCTGTGGTCCCAGCTGAATGCTGCAGTTGGGTGCTGAGGAGTAGGTGTTCCATTGAAGCCGTGTATGGAGAGCTTGGCTGCCTTTAAATATGAGAGCTGCAGGAGTAATGAGAAGGCTGCAGGATAGAGACAGATTAATACTAGACACTGATTTTGCTTAATTCTTTCCTTTTTTTTTTTTGTCATTGTGAATCTGGCCAACTAGAAATAAGAAATTATGCTTGCATCTATTAGAAAAGCATGGCTGGAATGTAAGATTTATGGGCACCAATGTGAAGAAGCAATTTCAGAAAGAGGTCTGAAAATAAATTCATATGTTGGGGTTTAACTTATTCTGAACTCTTCTTCAACAAGAACTAGTGAGCAGAATTGTGCCAATTATTCATTAATCTTTCCCCTTCTGTGCGTCCTTTAAGACTCTTTGCTGAACACTCCTTTAGGTTGGCACGTGGTGCCAGTACAACTGTAGGGTGGAGATTTTAATACTCTATTTGCTGGTGGACTGGAGAAGTGGAGCAATTAATTCTGAGCCTCTCAAATGAGAGCTCCAGTAAGACCCAGACATCAGTCACTCTTGAGCTTTCCCTTCATGGCTCAAACTGAGTGCCTACATGATGCGTTATGGTGGAAAGATGGAATTGAGGGATTCCAGGAGAACCTAGGCTGATGTTCAAGAGTGAAGCAGGGAATACCAGTGTGTTGGTATCAGTGTGTTTCACTGCCAGGGGTAGATGCAGCTCCTCATGCAGAGCACACTGTGGTGGCCTGCAGGAATTTCCGTATTTGCAGGGTAGAGGTATACTGGCCTCCATGACAGCTCCCTGTGCTGATGAAGAGAACTCAGGTCTTCAGGATGGAGGTGGCCCAGGATGCAGACAGTGCTTTTACAGTAGCATCTGCATTATGGAATCATCCTACAGGGCCAGATGTAACCGTGCGGTGTTTGGGAAGAGGCTGAGTGGTCCCCTCATGCAGCAGAATGTCTGTGTTTCCCCACCTTGGGACCATCCTGAGGTTTGAGAGTGAGGGCAGGATCTGCAAGTGCGCTGCTCCTTCCTGCGTTCTGCTCATATGAATTCTACAGATACTCTCATCCTTGGCAAGGAAGGATGGTGGAGATGAGATGATCCAAAAGGAAGGGGGAAGTAGCAGAGGTAATCATGGCTTTCACAAGCAGTGCTGTAAGTTCACATTCTGACATGTGGATTGAGCTTTCTCATCACATTATCAAAATATGATCTGTGGTGATGAGCAGTGATTTAACAGGGTTATGAATGGAGGTGATTTTCACCTCCTTTGCTTTTCTTGATCCTCTAGATTTAGAGAAAAGCCTAGCACATGATGGCTGAGGTTTCTTGCTCCCCACAGACCTCAGTTGCAGCAAGCAGGGCTCAGCTGTATGTGTATGAGGACTTTGAGGCTGGATATCTTCTTTCTTGAAACCTTTGAAATGCCCAGGAAGTCATAACTTGGAAGTAATTAAGAATGGATCATTAGATAAACCATGTTTATGTGTGAGATAGTCAGCTTGGCACTAGCTTCTAATTCATGCACAGCTGAGGCTTAACACTGCTCAATGAGATCAGTGTGTAATGATGCTTTTCCACTTCGTTCCAAGGAATGTTTCTTCTGCCCCTCCTTTTCCCTTGCCTCTTTTAGCTCTGGTTAACTGCAGTGGAGGAGGTTTACTCACAGAGCTTATTCTGCTTTCTTGCAGTTTTCTTATTAGTGTAGACTCACTTTCCCAAGGAATGGCAACTTGGTCTGGTTTTCAAAGCATTTTTGTAGTGTAGAGCTTAATGGGATACGTACAGTGTTACACAGAATGAAGCTCTCGTGCTGTGCGCCGAAGATTTACAATTACTTTAATTTAACCCAAATGAAAATGTTACGAGCCAAGTTGTTTTGCAGACATCTCTTTTGGATGGTTATTTGATTCCTTACACTTCATATGGAAGATTTAAGTTGAGGTTTGGCCGCTGTATTCATGTGTCCAAATGTATTTGGGGAGTTGGTTTTTCAAAGCAGGCCTTCTCAGTTTCTGCAGGTGCCATTTTTTGTCACTGCAATTTACTTTGCCTTCAAATTGACATTTGGAGAGGAGGAAGCGGGAACTAACCATGGGCACCCCCAAATGTAAAGACTCCCGCAAGTCTCTTTGCAGCGATGGGAAGAATCAGACCTGCGTCCTCTGGCTGAGGGGTTTGGTATCAAACTTTGTGGTTTGCTTCTCTGGAGCAGACAGCATGCTGACACGGGCCCGGCCGGCAAAGTGGAAACCTGAGCCCTGCCTCAGCCCTGCGCCCAGGGCCCCCGAGGCTGGCAGTGTGACGGCTGCTTGCTATCACAGGGTACTCTGGGCAGGAATATCCATTTGCATTTGTTAATGCATATCTGCGTTTTGGCATTCATAGGGAGAGAGAGTTGCTGCTTGGTCCCCTCAGAGTGTCTTTGAGAGAGCTTGCTGAAATGTCTTCTAGGAAACGAATCCCAAGGCTGCTCGGTGCAGGTGATATGAGGAAGGGACTGTCATGTCCCTGCCCTCTCTGCGTGGGTGTGCAGCTCCTACACAGATGGCTGTAATGTCAGCTGTGACTGTGAGCTGGTGTTATGAAGGTGTTTTTGAAGATGTTGGAGAGGGAGAAACCCCTGGTGGAGATTTTCTGTGTACGTGACCTTGGCACTGTGGCAACTGAGCTGGCAGCGCAGTTTGGGAGGCGTGATGTGACCAAGATGGGGTCCCTGGTGCCACCCCCAGCCTGCTGCAGGTAGCTCACCTGAGTGGAGGAGTGAACTGCAGCAGCATTAAGATTTGTTTAATGAGCTCAGCTGCTAAAGCCGTTCCCTGAAATGTTCTTTCTCTTCATATTTTAAATTCCATTGTTCTCTTGTGGAAATTAGCAGCGCAACGTAGGGATGGTCTAATTGCATAGTGCTTTGGTTGAGCTAGAATCAACATTTCCTTAATGTATTATTAAGCCCATCATACAGGTATATATATTTTAATTGAGGTCATATTGTTAGCACGATGCATGCTTGGCTTCGCTTCCTATGGAGGTGCTCAAAAGATACTAACACACATTGAATCGAAGGGAAAAAATGAAGACGCTGATATGAAGCCCAGGAATTTTAAGTCTGTTAAAAGTGTAACTATAAAACCTTGGTTGCTGAGCCATCTGCTTTTAATCTTCCTATTGCTATGCAGTCTTCTGGGGACTTGGACTTGGCAACAGATTTCCAAATTGCTAAATTAATCTTGTCAGCTTCAGGAAGCACCAGAAAACCCTTGGGAGACCGATTCTGTGCTCAATTCCACCTGTGTGAACTCACCGCCCTCAGCTCACGCGGTGACTCTACATTTTCTCTGGTAGAGCTGTGTAATCAAATACCTGTGCACGCTGATGTGCAAACTGAAATGTAGCTGGATGACTTGTCCAGAGCTTCTTAGGCAGAAGTGGCCCTAGAATAATTGAAACACATCCTGCTTTATCGTCAGGCAGCCTCAAACATCCATGTGGATATCGAATAAAAATGCCTTGTGATGCTGCAGTGGCATGGCTTTTACAGCAGTGCTTTTTTTTGGGTTGAGCCATTGCTTTATGCACAGGTGATACACTCTCACTGCATTCCTGTTCTGTTAGCAAGGCTTGTCAGTGTGCGTGAGGGCTGGCCAAAACAGCCCTAGCAAGGATTGTAAGCACAGAGTCTACCCCTTTAAAACAAACAAACAAAAAAAACCCCAAAAACGAACAAAGAAAACTCCACAATGCTTCAGTTTCTCTCTGTGGGATGACAAGGCAGAGTTGGAAGCTGGCTTCAAACACCTGTTAGCTTCGGGAAATAACTGCGTAGAAACAATGATTTCTTAATGTGCATGTCCGACAGCGTGACAAGCACTCAACAAGTAATATGACTGAGCCTGCTGTCACTGCTGGAGGCCTTGCTAACTCTACCAAAAGGTGCCACTCTGCATTTCTGGCCTTCCCCTATCAAGGTACAAGCACTGCAGCTCAACGGGTCCAACCGAGCAGTGCACCAAGGCAGTGGTGAAGCCAAGGAGCCCTGGTGCCCTGAGGAGCAGCCTGGCACCGCCTGCAGCAGCGGATGGCTTTATTTGAGAGCAGTGCTTTCTGCAGACCTGCTCCACAACTGCACCTTGCTTTGCTGCAGAGCATCTCTCTGGCACGTATTCAGGCTCCATGTGGCTTCATTAGATGTAAGAGCCCTGTACATCTCCCTTGTGCTGGTGATCTCCTGGTATGTGCTGAACAAGCTGTTTCTGCCAGGCTGGGGTCTTTTGCAGCTTTCCTGTGGTGGAGCACCAGCAGCGCAAAGCAGAATTTCCACATTGTTTTTCCTTTTTAATTCTCAGGGAAAAGCCTTCAGAAAAATCCTGTCAGTCTCGGTTGTGAAGTCTGACATGTAACCTAAAAATAGCATTTCGGTGAGAGCTGCGAGTGTCTGAAATGAATTGAGTGGAGGAGCAGAAGTTGGCAAATCCACAGCGCTCAGCATTTCCAAAACTAATTTTCCACATCAAGTCTCCTCTTCCTTTTCCCCATGCTGTTTAAACAGGAATGTAAAAAGAAACTGTTAAGGAAACCCACATATGTAATTGTTAGGGGAGGAAGAAAGTTTGTGGCTGCGAAACAGGAGAGGAGCCAGATTACTGTTACTGCTCCTTCTCCTGCCACAGACTTACGTGACCTTGGCAAGCCAACATTTCCCAGATCGTTGACTAATGCTGGCTGTTCACTCCCTGGACACGCGGCGTGGGACAGGTCGGATGGATGTTTTCAGGAGTGGTGAGCAGCCAAGCTTCCACTAAGTTGCTCAAAATAAGAAGGTGCATTTGTCAGCTCTGCTCCTGTGCTTTGCGTTCCTCTGTGGTGATGAGGGCAGAAAGGCAGGCGGGGGCTGGCAGGGCTGGGGTCTTGCATTACCAGCTGAGCATCTGCCCTTCGTGTCCCAGATTTCCTCATCAGCAGGATATTCAATCCTGAAGAGTCAACAGTGAGTTCCTGTACAAAAAAAAAGCCTTTGCCCAGACAAGTGGGGAAATATTAAGGCTCCTAGACTGTACAGTCCTCCCATTATATCCTATTTCTCAAGAGAGTTATTTTTCTCAAGTGCGATTTGCTGTCTGATGTTTGTGTCTAATTTTTCTGTGTGAGTGTGTGGAGTCTGGAGCAGCACAGTGAGGGATTTCTGCTGGTGAAGGAAGCAAGGAAGCCACTGTTCCCTAGAAGGGGGAAAAAAAGAGGTTGTTTGTATCCTCCACTTTCCCAAATTAAGAGGGAAGACTTTGAAGTACAGGAATAGTTTCTGTGTTATATACATATTGTAGGATGTTTACCACTGCAGACTAAAGCTTCAACAATGAATTTCCAAGCTACTCCAACTTTATTCTAAACAGCCATGAAAAAAAAATCCTCATTGCAACAAATGAAACTCAGCTATTTGTTTTGTTTTCACAGTTGGAGATTCTGTACACACAGAGAAGTTGCTTGGGGTCTGAAAGTGTTTACCCTGCCAAAAATAAATGTTCTAAAAATGATCACTTAGCATTCTCCAAATCTCTGCATATTTATTTACCATGAAGAATCTGCTTACAGAGCTCATATTGTATTTCTTCTTACATTTCAACTTCAGTTAAAAAAAATAAAAAACCCAGGCTTCTTTACCAATGCCCGTTTCTACTCATAAAACTGTTTCTAGTCATAAAACTGTTTTGTAACTATTTTTGTGTGGGCTGTGGTTAATCTCCAGACAAGTTTATTTAGCAACCAAAGGTGATACGAAACCAGATTTTTCAAAGCCATTTTCTAAATACTGCACAGTGTTTGGAATTTCTCATTTGTGTGAGAGCTTGTAAACTTGCAGATGGCTTTCTAGCTAGTGTTAGTAAATTTAGAACTAATACTACTGACTGCTGGACAAAATTCACATCACAGAAGCAGTGCGTGTATCAGAACAGCCCTTTTCCAGGAAGCTGCAGGAGGAGGAGATTGCTGCAGGGAGCCCTCAAAACCTGCATGTTCGCAGCCCCGCCTGTGGTTTCTCCTCCCCTACAAGTGCTGTTTTATTCCCAGATTTGCATACTTATAGGGAACCTTTGCTGTCGTATTTTAATGTTTTTGGTATTCACGAATTGAGCCTCCTGTGAAGTTTCCTCACCCCATTATGGAGAGGGAAATTGGGGAAGAGAAGTGACTTACCCGAGGACACAAGGTGTCTGGGGTGCCCTGGAGATGTGCAGCTCTCTTACTGCCAGCTTGTCACCTGCTGACCTCCCTGCTGCCCCTGGCCGTGCCTTCCCTTGGACACTGCCACAGGCTCTAGCAGCCCTGCTGCTGGGGGCTTGCTGCTGGTCTCCCAGGGAAGTTTTTGCAGTTTTTCTACCCCAGCTCTTCATAGGTTACAAATTTGTCAGTCTGTTCCCTTTCAGACTTGTAGAAACCACCCAATGAATTGCTAATGTGCAGTGGGAAGAGAAAGTCTTTAGAAGCCTTGCAAGTGTGAGATCACAGAGCCCTTAGGAAAGCAGCAGCGTGGTCTTCCCAGCCGCCTGCCTAGGGCTCTTCTGGCACTGGGAATCCTTTCCCACCTGACTGGGCTGAGCAGGAGAGGAGCAGCCCGGGGCTGGTGGGAACTCTGTCCTGCAAGCACCAGGTACCTGTGACGTGGCTGCCGCTGCTGCTCCCACTGGTGTGTGGGATGCTGCTGGTCTGTGTGTGAGCCAGCCTCCTGCATGCTTGCTGTGCCCGTGTCTGTTCGTGTTGATGGCTTTGCACACTAGAGTGCCTCCATGAGATGGTTTTGGCATAAAGGACAGTACTCTTGGTCTTTCCCTCCAGTGTGAAAACAAGGGTCTGCCGCACAGACCGAACACGTGCAGGGCGTGCTGCTTAGTGGCTGACAACCTCTAATTGCATCTTTTTTGTGTGTCTATCTCAGTAGAAGTATATTATTAAGCCAGCATGATTCTATTCAGTGTTTGTTATGGAGGACGTGATGATCAGCCATAAAGCAGAGGAAGAACTGTCTGTGCCTGCGTTGCAGTCTAGCAGCTAAGCTCTCTGCTGTGCTGTTGTCAGATGTCCCCTTCCCTATGGAAGGATGCAGTGCAGTAAAGCGCTTTTGTTATCTCTGCACTGAGTAGAGCATGTCTAAATAGAAGCCACTTGTCACCTAATGTGACTGGCAGTTGCTATGTCATAACTTGCACAGATACCTGATACTGGGGTGGTTAGCAGCTCTCCTGACCCAGTTGTTTTCCAGCCTCCCTGGAGGCTGCTGCTCCGTGAGCTGCTGGCTGCTTGCAATGCGCCGTGGCTTCGTTCAGGGTGCCCTGGTTTGGTGTCACTGTACTGCGCCTTCTGGCAGCTTGGCTGAGTGGAAATGGTCTCATATGCAACAACCATTTCACCTCCTAAAGCAGCGATGCTCGTTGCAGTTTGGATGCCATTACAGTTCCATGACCTCAGGAGACGGCTGTGTGTTCACACTGCCAGGCTGAGAATACTTGGCATTGAGCAAAAATTGCTATTGTGTCAAGGATTTGGCTTGGCTCCCTACATGATGGGAAATAGGCGCAGAGCCCAGTCAGCATAATGCAGTTGGTTTCTTGCTGATTTTTACCTGCCAAATCTGGAGCAGAATAAGTAGTTATGGCTGATGTCATTCTTTTTTAAGGTCTTATTTATTTTTACAGGCATCTGACTAGCTAGATTAGTGAGATCTGAACTCATCCTGCATAGTTCTATGCAAATACCTAACATGATTATTTTAACATTTCAGATTCAAGGAGTAAGGTACATCTTGACCTGCTTGCCTTATAAAGTCCCTGTGGTCTAATTGAAAAGCTCATAACTTTGCCTAATAACTAGTTGAGATTTTTCGATTTCCACTGGCAAACAGCATTTTCCATCTTTTTTCACCATTCAGCTAAAATGAACAACACAAATGTGTCTTAAACCTGCTTTTAATGTGATCCTGGCACTAGCAAGTACTAAGTTCAGTAATAAAGGTAGGGCAGACTAACCCAGAGCCTTATTTTAATCGAAGAAAGATTTCCTAGTTCTGGAGATGCAATTAAATGCCCACATATCGACACTTTGAGCTCCCGGGCATCCTGTGCAACATCTTGCTGTTTGTTAGCATGAGAAGCATCTTGTGCTGCAGCCCCAAAAGTAAAATCGAATTGTTCCCCCCTTGTGCTTCAGCCCTGCAGCGTGGCCGCCTTCTCTCCGTTCCAGAGCCGCACCTGAGCTGTGCTCTCCTCCAGCACAGCTGAATTCTACTTAAATGAACTCTGACAAGCAGAAAGCTGGTTGTTTTGGACTAAAAAGTTTTGAGGCAAGGCTCCCTGTGCCCAACTGTGTCCCTACTGGCCTCCTGCCCTTCCATTAATACCCAGCAGCTCTGGGCTTGTGTGCTCCGTGAGGTTGCAGTGGCACTGGTGAGGAAGGCAGACCTGAGAGCGTGTGCTGCCAATCACATTATCCCTCTGGGCCTTGCTTTTGTAGACCTAGAGCCCAAATCCTGAAAGGAGATCCTTGAAGAGAGACCTGTGAGCTCATGCAGATCAGTTTGCAGGATTGAGCCTCGAGAACCACGGTAATTAATAACAACTTGGCAAGACTGTCCTGGATTTCAACAGGAGTTTTGCACTAGAAGAGGATAAGAATACGGCTTTAAAATAAGGCAGACAGTTCGCAGCAGGCTGAAGAGAGAGGCCAAGATCAACAGGATAAAACTCTCCTTTTACAAAAACTGCCCTAAGCCTTTTTGTCCACACACAGGGCCTTAATTCAGGGCTCGTTGAAGTCAATGGGAAAAAAAAAACTCATTAATTTCAATGGGTTTGAATCGGTTTGAACCCCAATTCTGGCCAGAGGACAAGTGTTTATGAGCTGTCCATGGGTAGATTTAAGCTGGAAGCTGAGGGCAATCTGTGCATACAGAGCAGGAAGGTTCTGAAGCCACCTTCAGCAGAAAGGGAGGTGGCCAAGGTGCCTAAGTAATTAAGGTGAGGCTTGATTGAGCTGAAAAAGAGACTACAGAATGTGGTGGGAGCAGAAGGAAGGTCTCTGATCCTTTCCCACCCAGGTTCCCACACGAGCCCTGGGCAGAGTAAGAGTGTGTCCAGTTCCTTCTGTTTCCTGTAATTGCTGTGCAAAAAGAAAACCCTATTTTTGGCAGTTGCTATTTTATGCTTCTCACATAGCTTCATTTCAAGGGTATGATACGTATCCAAATTATTGAGTATTTAGAAATACTTTGTGACAAATATTACTGATGTTCTGCACAAACATGTCATCTGTTATTTTGTCATATTGAATGGTAGGAGTTCCAGTTGTGTTACTCTTTTTGTTACAGAACACATGCTTCAGATACCTCTCTCTTAAGCCCCTTGCATTTCAGCTGAGCTCTCATTCCAACACAAATTCCTGCAGGCTGGACTTGGAGGTTTGGGGTTCCTGAGCACCCATGAAGGTGCCCTGTTAAAGGCTCTGGTTGGGCTGCGCTAGCATCCTTGCCACTTCCCAAGATGGCCTTCTTGTTCTGCAGAGTTTCTACTTCTCTGCTGTGTTTTATTTTGCCTTTTGAAGTGAGCTCTGTCTGCATACTGCCATGAAATGCAGTGCAGGTGGCTGTAGGGTGAGCGTGGGCTCTGCACAGCGCTGCATCCCATGGTGGGAGCAAACCCACAGCCTCCATCCCGTGGGGAGGGCACCGTGTATCACCGAACGCACCGCATCTCTCCTCTTACAAAAAAGAATCCAAATTTCAGACAGTGATAGCTTTCTACAGATAACTAGTAATATTTTTTGGGGGAAAAAAAGCAACCAACAAACAACCAGTCAAAAAACTCTTGTTCCTTGTGGATGTAAATAAGGTGTAAAACAATCTACGTCGTCTCTTTCTTCCTTGTCTTAATGCAGACTGGATTGTTGCCTTTTATTGTTGCAGTTAATGAACTTTAAAACAAGATTGTTAAATAAAGTTTCTGACACAGAATTTTAGCAAAATCAGTGACCCAGCTACACCAGTATCAGTTCCGGTATCCATACCAGCTTTGATATTGCTTTCTGTATTAGTTCTGATGTGAACTGCTTTGTGTGAATGAGTTTGTGATGCTAATGACATCGTAAAGGATGTATCCCGACTGATGAATTATCCTGTACGTCAGATCTAGAGCTGCACTGTGATCACATACAGGCCGGTGTGAGTCTGGGAGAATCAAAGTCAGTGGAGTTCCTCTGGATTTGCACCAAAATATATCAGAGCAGAATCTGGCCCATATTTTGTGCAAAAACAAAACAGAAATGTGAGTGTTCTGAAGCACGTTCATGATACAGATTTGTTTTTCTTAACAACTGTGAAACGAACGAGCTTGGAGCTTGTGCCAGATTTGGCTGAACTGCTGCCAAGTCTGGTGTGCTGATTTGTATGGCAACATTGGCAAGTGAAGCGAACGTTTATGTTGACTGCTATATTACACGTTTATGCAGGATCGGGGAAGTGGTTCCAATTACCTCGTGTTCTGCTGTGTGACCACAGCAGTCTGAGGGAACAGTCATCTTTTAATGAGCTCATAATGAAACGCTTGGGCTGAGATTTAAAAGCCATTTAAGGGGCATACAGTGTGTTACGGCCTTTTATCAAAGCTACTGTGAGCATGACATGTTAGAAACCATTTTGGTGATGGGAATGAAGCTATTTCTTTTATGGGTAAGTATAGTTACAGCTATTTCCTGCGCATTCCAGGGATGGAGAAGTCAGCTTGCCAATTCGCTCTTGACATATTTACAGATGGAGAAGCCACCTCTGGACTAGTTTCTGCAAACATCATGTTCCATTATGAAAATGTTCCCAAGACCAAGGGCGAAGAGTCTGGCTCAGAATATCTCCATCTCCAGACAGTGTGGGCCCGTGTCTGCGCTCAGCTCTGCTGGGGAAAGTCTGAAGTCATTCCATTAACTTTTCAGCATGTGTTCTGGACTGGCAGTGGAGTGGCTGAGGTTAGAGCCTGACCTTCAGTCTTCAATATGTCCACAGTGGACTAAATTCCTGTATTTTTATGTTCTTTATTTTCTAAGCAGGAAATAGTCCCACAGAGTCCTTTTACGGGATCTACTTTCTCAACAGTGAGAGTCTGGAAACTGTAAGGACATCTACTAGTATCCAAATTCCACAATTAACGATGCATTCCCAGAGTGGAGAGGGATTGCTGTAGTTGCCAACAGGGCCGGAGATTCAGCACTTCACGAGCGGTAAAGAGGAGCAAGCAGTCCCAGCAAGCAGCTCTACCAATGTTGTGGGAATGAAAACTGAATCTAAAGGACGCTCGGTTCTGATACCAGCAAAGCTTTTAGTGCATTCCTGAATCCTGGGACTGAAGCTTGTACTTAAATGTTGTACTGAGCAGAGCTGGCCTGCTGAGCTTAGACTTGATTAGGTAAAATCATTCTTAGCAAAAAGGCAAAGGAATGAAAATTAGGTAACGAGTTATGGTGTGGTAGGGCCCTGCAATGTGATGGGAAAATTCCCACTGCCCTCTGTGAGTCTTAAATGAGACCATGGTTACTGTATGAGCCAGGGTGTGGTGAAACAGGTGGGAACATGAAAAACCTCTGCAAAAATGCTTACACTGGTGTCACTGTCCTGCCACTTCACAGCTTGAATGGAGGATTTATTTTAAGTTTGCTATCAAAAGGTGTTTGCAGTTGAGCCAAGGCAGCGTCTCTGCTAAACATCTTTCCAGAATAAGACTTTTATGACCAAATTCTAATCTCTTGGAAAAAAGAGAAGCGCTAAATCCTAAATACAGACCACGTTGCTTTACTAAAAAAGGAGATGGCTACCTTTTATTAACCACAGTCACGAGCAGGCAGTGCAGATATTATAATGCTGTGGTGTTTATATTGCATTTTGCAACAGGTAGATTTCCTGGCACTGAAGGTTGACAGCCTAGGTTGCAAAATCACTGAGCTGTGTTCTGCTTGCCCTTGCATGCACGCTGCCAGTGCTAAAAGATGGTGGGTGTCAACAGGACAGGAGTTGGCCCGTTGTCTTTGTTTGCTGTGCACGGGTCATCGGATATAAATGCTCGTTCACATCAGGTGTAAATGCTTGTTATTAGCAGCAAACAAGATACAGTAACATGGTGGAACTCTCTGATAGTAGAAAAGAGCTGAGACACAGGTCATCTGGTCTGTGAGTCTGCTTGATCAACTGAACGAAGGCAAGCCAAGAGACTGAGTGTGCTCAGGCCAGGAAAAAGCCACCCACCCCAGTGCTCCGGGGGTTTGCTGCTGGCTGCCCAGCAGGACATGCCAGCCAGGAGCCCCCTGTGTGTTCAAAGGGAAAGCAATGCTTACTGCCTTCTCTAGTAGAGAGCTAACACTGTTTGTAATGAGTTTTGCTAAAACGTACCTACTGCTGATGTCATTGGATGTTTGCCACTGGCTTTGTGACAAGCCAAAATAGATCCAGAATGAGGTTGTTCTGGAAAAAGGAGAGCTTTGAAGTAGATCTCATCCAAAGCCCATGGAAGCCTTTGTTGTGGTTTGGATGAAGCCTTCTCACAGGATAACATGGGTAGGTATATCCTGCGTGCACAAGGCGAGGTGCCTTCTGCTGGTTTAATGTCAGTTGTGGTGTTGTAGTCAGCTTTGTGATCCTGGCTCCTCTTTTATCTCACTGAAAGCACGTGAGCAGTGAGGGTGATGCTCGGGGCAGGATGAGCCAGGGAACAGCAGTGGCCATGATTACATATAGCCCGCGGGGAGCAGCGCCCTTCCCACAGCCCTTAGCCAGAAAGAAATGGGAATTTTCCAGCCCCAAGGTGTCCTGCAGTGTTAGTGCTCAGAGCTGACATTCCCACCACTGAGCACCAGGAGGGAGTGCTGCGTTTCGGGGGTCAGAAATACGGGAGCTGCTGCGCACGGAAACCAAATAGGCATTGGGAATGTCAACTTGGACAAATGGAATTTGTTTTTAGGGGTTAAATGTGTCCACCTACTATGAGGTGGTTTTTGTTATTGGACATCTGGATCTGTATGGGTCTGTGCTGTCACCTGATGAAGCAAAAGATTTGAAATGCAGCAAAATGTATTGGATGAGAAACATGGGAACAGATGTCATGGCATCTTGTAATTTAAAGGAATTGCCATCTACGTATCACTTATAAGTATATTGCAGAGGGAATCCTCAGGGCTACTGAAGCACTTGTTGCTAAAGCTTGGAGATTGTTTTCTCAAATAGTGGCGTAGTCATCTTGCTGGCTTCTCGGAGTCGATAAGTTTTGGTTGCATTTCTGTGCATATGTGTTACACATTTAAATAGCAGCAAGGCTGTAGATGTGACTCAGGTCATGAGTAAAAGAAACAGTGGGATTTTTAATTAAGTCTGCTCATTTTCTTTAAGGCTGACAATACATCTGAGAATTTGACATTTATTTATGAATGCATTCCGGATTTGCACGCTGCATATCAAAACCTAGGACAAGCCTAGTGAGGGATGGGGTGGGGTGCTGAGATAGTGTATCTGCCTTGCTCTCCTGCCCACAAGTGAAATTCTTTCCATCTGAGTCCTAGCAAGGTGGTGCTGGGTGAAGCAGAGCCCTTGACAGAAGGCTGTCTCTTGCCCTGAGTAAACCACAAAGTTCACTTTGTTGTCATCCACCTCTGCCTCCCCTCTGGCATCCTGGCTCCTGCAAGGGTGGTGTCTTCCATCTCCTGTTCTCAGGGTGGGGAACCTGTCATCTCACCTGTTTGCTGTTCCCTTCCAGTTGCTCTGTAGGAAGAGGCCTGTGGTTAAACAGGACTCCCCTCTTTCCCAAGTGACCATCTTCTCAGCTAAGACCCACACCATGACCTAACACAACACCTTTACTTCCCAAACATATGTGTGATGCAGGGAACAGAAGAGGAGGCAGTCCCTGCACCCAGCGTGGGCAGCCTGATGCTCACAGCCCCCTGAGGGGTTCACGGTCCCCAGGCAGTGGACATCATGTCATGTTGTATGTCAGGCAAAGCTTCTAACCAGGGAGCTGCTGATCCATAAGCAGAAAGTCATTCCTGCTGACTGTTCTCCCCAGGGCGACGCTGACTCTGCAAGCTAAAACAGGAGCAGCAAGCAGGAAACGAATCCACTTGGTTACTGGAGTGAGAGGCTTGGAGTCTGAATTCAGCAGTGATCTAGTGAGTAAGTAGACAGCGTTTAAAGATGGCAATTACTTTGATGGCCTTATCTGTTCTTTGAAGTCAAAGAGCCACTCCCTGCCCTGTATACACGTGATAAGCCCAATCAGATTCCACATATCTTCTCTGCAAAAATATGGGGTTGAGTTGACTCAGCTGGGACTGGAGCCTGTGACTCCGAGTGTGGGTGTGCTGTGCTTTTCCCACATGCATGCTGAGGGGCTAGCCTTGGCATGGTGCAGCCAGGATGGCATCAGGATGAGGGGCTGTCCAGCATGCACAGGCTGGGCTTTGCTGAATTGCCAGAGCAGGCAACATCCCCCCTGCCCAGCTGCTGCTAGCCCTCCCTGGCAGTGCAAAAACTGATGCCAGCTGTGCAGTGATCTCTATGCAGACCAAAAGGTGGTCAGTGACTCAGGAGGATGTTTCTTCAGCATGACTTCAGATATCATGCATGGCTTTCAGGTGCCTGTCCTGCAGTAGGACTTTGACCTCGAGCTGTGGGGAGTCCACGTCTGGCTCAGGGTGATTCAGTGTCGGGCCGTTCCATGTGGCATTCCTGCAGACTGTATGTGGGAGACAGAGCTGGGCTGCAGTGAGGCAGCTAGAAATATCAGGGGCAACAAAGCAGAGCAAAATTAGTTACAAAGCACCTAAAAATTTTTCCTCCCTCCCCCTCACATTTTTAACAAGATTCTTTTACCACTAGGAATTCCATCCTAGAGAAAGCTGGCAAAGGTCTGAGAGGCAGAGAACACCTCCACTGCCCTGGGGAAGGAGCAAGGAGAGATGTTACTGTGAAAGGAAGGCCAGCAAGAAATTGCCTTGTCATCTGAATTGATTAAGTGTTTTAATGCATTGGTTAATGTAGCAACAGTGCTTTTTGATAGCCACAGCTTGTTAAGGAACAGCACATGGAGTGATCCATCAGCTTATGCAGAGGTAGCTTTGAATCAGTAAGCATGTCATGCTAAGCTTGCTGTGGCAGTGCTTGATCCTACATTAAATGATTTAATAGTTCTAGTGTACTAGAACTGCTAATAGTAGTAGATAGGGTTGTTGTTGTTGTTTTTCTTTTTCACTCAAAGCATGTAGATCCACCTTCAGGCCAAAAAAAGAAAAAAAAAGTGAAGAGGAAAAAAAGAAAGTATTGTGTTTGTAAAACACTGATTTCACGTCAAAAGTCTCTCAGATCCCTACAGTAATTGCAAGCAGCGCTCACAAGATCTGAGCTCAAAGAGCTTCAGTGTTGAAATTCACTCCATTTCAGGTCAAGAAGCCAGTGGGGAGATGTCTGTGACAAAAAGACAGGTGAAGCTAGTTTAGAGCAGATACAAAAAATACCTCGAAGCTACAAAATGCAGTTGTCAGAAATGTGTTTCACTTACCAGGCTAAAATGCGATTAGGCTGATTCAGCTCTGGTGAGAGCTGCTGGAGGCACTTACAGTGATGGTCAGTGCTGAGTCACCAGTGCCCAGCCCCAGGCGGGGCTCGCAGCTCTGATTCTGCTGGGAATGTAAGCTTCATTTTACATGCAATGTAAGACCATTTTTGTTATCATCTTGCTTGCAGCGGCACTGTGCGTTATAGAGTCAGCTGACACATGATGAAGTGTAAAAATACCCTCTGAAGTGGCAACTGCTTTCGTCCCTAAAATACGTAGAAATTTTACAGTGCTTCCTCCTTGGCTTCCTTTCAAACTTTCTGTAGCAAAAATGGGAAAAGAAAGGAAAGTAAAGGGGAAAAAAAAAACAAAAACAGCTTCTCCAGTACTGGAAGCGAGCTTTTTGCCAGTTGCTTTTTAACACCGAATTACCAGGAAATTTCAGGGACCTGAAAACAGTCATCTTTTAAACAAAATAGAAAAGAATTGTAAAAAGGAAAGAAATCCCCACCGGTCTCCAGAGAGCATGAGAAAATTATCAGGGCTGTCCAGAGAGTAGGAAAAGATAATTTCAGCTGAGCTGTTCACTAAACAGGCAGTCGTTTGATGCAAAACCTCAAGCAGGGAGGAACTGTGAGGAGACTTTGGTTTCAGCAGCACAGGAGCATGCTAAGCTGGGGTATGAGCCAGCTGTGATGGTGGATTGAAGGTGCAGGAGGGGTGTGCTGGGTGCTTTTTTTTTTGGAGCAGCTGGGTGCCCTGCAAAGGCTGTTGGTGTCCATTGACAGCAGGTGCTATGGCTGAAGAGCAAAGCAGAGTGCGGGAGGCAGATGGAGGATGTTTCTCCTCTCCTTTAGCTCCCAGTAAACTCACAAAGTTCACAGAACATGTAAGACCTTCCCTTTACCTGTGTAGCTTCTCCAGACAGGACTGTCAGAGGTCTGTGGGGTGGGCTAGACGCAGGGTCACCGTCACTTCCAGGCTCTGGTCAGAAGCAGCTAACCACGAGGCCGCTCTGGAGAGATAGTCCTATTCTTGTTTGGTCATAGAGAAAGTGCCAAGCAAAACAAATAGTACTTGAGGTTAAAAGGCTCAAAGTCTGTTAGCATCACAAAACTCATTCTCTGCATCTGCTGTTCCAAAATCGTGACAGAGCGGCAAGTAGCAGGAGGTCATGGAGATAAGTAGGAGCCAGCTGATGCAACACTGAGGCTGGTGGAGGAGCTGTTACTCTAGAGCCAGCACGAAGTAGATGTGTTTTCCTTCCCTTCTGTTTATGCTGCTCTGGACAGCAGCTTACTGACAACTGAAGAAGTGTAATCATAAAACCAGTAGACCAGTATCCAGAGTAACTCGTGACACCCAGATATTGAGTCTTGGTAGTAGGTGTGTGGTAGTGAGCTGACTCACACAGCCTTGGGCCGTTGCCACGGCAGTGAGAAGTCTCTGCTCAGACCTTGCTGCCTACATTAGGATAGTGTGACATACATGGACAGGAGGAAGCGGAAGGTAACGCTGGCATTCATAAGTTCAAGTAGTTACTTGGGCTGACAATAAGCTCAGTTTGAATTGCAAAAATGTCTGATCTTCACCTACAAGGGCATGAACTGTTCATGGCAGGGCTGGACGGCGAGGGACTGGCTCTGTAGCTGTCGGGCTGGGGCCGTGCTGAAAATTCTGTCTGATTTGAAGAGATAAAAGAGGGCAGAAAAACATGTTTACGGTCTGTGTTATGGTACTTCCGGGTACTTGACAGTATTTGTAGGTGTTGTGGTATTTTAGGAGTAAATGACAGGTTTTACATCAAATGCATGAAATTTGAGGCCATTCCCAGATGATGACATCAGTCCAGGTGCAAAGTGTCAGTGCCCCGCACAGCTGGGAATGTGGAGCAGTTGGTAACAGCTGATTCTGATCTTCAGCTCCTCAGTTTGTCCATTTCCACCTGTAGCATTTCTGCAGCTCCTCCTGGCACGCCTTCTGTGCTGGTATTCACAAGCGTGCAGGCTGATCTCACCTGGAATCTCACCTTAGCATTTGAAGTGTTTTATCTCCATTCAGCTGATGCTTATCTTGTCATAAAATTTCCCATGGCTTATCAGCACTTGACAATTAGATGCTTAACATCCCACTTAATGCAAAACAGATTATATCCTGGGAATTAACAAAACAATAAAATGCCTTACGGGAAAAGGGAAAATTGTATGTAGATGCATGTGTGAGTGTATGTACACACATACATGGTTGTGCAATCTGGTGATGCTGCTCTGCTCTCACTGCTTGATTGGTTTCACGCTCGTTCCTATGCCTGGTCCATGCTTGTGCCAACTTCTTTGGGTAGAAATTGTGTTGGCTGCCGGTTGTGCTGAGTGCCGGCCTGAAGGAGGAGTGATGAGGGGCCAGGGTTCAGGGCTGGAGTTCTGCAGGGGCCCCAGGGGTCCAGCTGGGTTCTGGGCTTCCAGGCCATGTTCTGGGATGGTTCCTGAGGTCCTGGACCAGGTTCAGGGGATTCCAGGCTGGGTTCTAGGGTTCCCAGGCTGGTTCCAGGCTCCAGGCCATGCTGGTGCTCCCCGTGCCTGCTGCAGCACTGCTCACCCTCACGGTGTGGCCTGGGGCACCTGCAGCCACAGTGAGTGGGGCGATGGCTGCACAGCGCTGCTGGGCACCAGCAAGGGGCTGTCCACAGCCCTTACAGAGCCTCTTGTCTCTCATGGGACTGGAGCTTTCCGTTCCTGCTGCGGTGCTGGTGAAGGCTTGGAATCGCCTGCAACCAGCTGCAGGCATTGTTTTGGAGCAGACTGCTGTGCCTGTGCCCCAGTCCCACTTTGGGCATGAGCGGCACGCTGGCTTTCCAGAGCAGGGCTTTGTGGTCTCCCAGGGCCTGACCTGAGGGATTTACAAAACTAGACGATGGGTGAAAAGACCAAAAGGTCACATCAGTTACTGAAGATTAAAAATAATAGCATTCAGAAATACATTTTAAAAAATATCTAGAGAGAAGAAGCCATTTGGTATGTTGGTACAGAATGGAGGGCTAGGCTGCCCCTGTTGCTGTAAGCCAAAGCCAGAGCTCAGGCTGTGCTCAGAGCTTTGCTCTGTGTGCCCTGGACACCCCTGTGGGGAACAGGGCCCAGTTCAGGGCTTTGGGGTTCAAGTGCGATCCCCATGGCTCTGTGTGGCCCTGGCCTGCCCGCAGTGCTCCCCATCACACATGGGCTGGAGCAGAGGCTTATGTTTCCCATGAGGAATGCTTGCGATGCTCTGTCTGCACATTGTTTGGTAAATGCTGGTCTTCTGGCTCCCTGCCCTTGGAGAAGAAGAAATTTCTGTTGCAGTCTGGTCACCCTTCCAATAACTGACCAGATGCAGTAGTTCAGATCCTTGCACACAGTGTTTATTCATTTAGCTGTGGTTCCTGCTGCAGCAGTGCTCTGCAGAGCCCAGTGGAGACAGCAGCCCTGTGATACCACCATTTGTGCCCTGAAGCACGTAAACAGACGTCAGGCAGAGCATTGTTACCGCTGTTCTGAAATACGAGAATATCTCAAGTAGTGCTTCACAAAAGATCAATACCTTTCAAACCATTTTACTGAGGGGGAAACTGAGGAACGGAACTTTGACCTGGAATAACCCTCAAGTCCTGGCCTCACTGGTGAGGTCCCAGTGCCACGCCTCAGGTAGGAACTTGTCCTGTCCCCCACCACAACTGAGTGTCTCTCCTCACCCGAACATCACTGACCTCCAGGAGCCAGGTAAGCCTGCAGGAGGCCGGGGCACAGGCCAGGCCTGGCTGCAGCCCGCGAGCTGGTGGCCTCCACGTGCTCTGTGCCGCAGGAAGCGCAGTCCTGGTGTGCTCCCACTCCGTGCTGCTTTTCATTGGTTTTTACATCAATAAGCAACCCTTAAAGCTAAACAAGTGCCTGGCGTTTGGCTGTGCCCACGCTTTCCTGTGGCCAGGCTGACCTTTGTGACCACTAGAAGCACAGCTATGGCAGGCAGTTCACTTGAGCTCTCCCTTCTGGGAGCTGGGCAGATTTTGTAATTGTTGCTGGAGGAGCCAAGCAGTCTTTCTTCAGTCCCTGATTTTCCTTCAGGAACCAACTTTCCATCTTGATTTCTCGTCTCTTCACCTTTCCCTTCCATGTAACATCCAGCTGATACTTGTTAGCAAAACAATCCTTTTATTGATGCAGATGCAATCAGCAGAAATGCCGAGCAGTTGCAGAGTTCAGCTTAACTCTATGAAATCGCTCATAAATGTGCTTCACTTCACTAGACCTGTTCTTGTGCTCAGTCTTCAACATGTGCATAAGTCTTTTGCAAGTCCTTGGCCCTCTCAGTCCCAGCTGTGCCACGCTGATTACCAAGTAATGGCAGGATGAGGGTCAGGCTCTCATTGGGATCTCTGTGAAAGCATTTTTCTGAGCCTATGGTCAGAGGTCTGCTCTGATGGCAGATGAGTGCAATTGTGGTTGTCCAGTGAAGGAACAGAGCATGAAATCCCTGATTAAGGTTCTCTTAGATACGTCTGCAAAATCCTGAGCAGTGCTTTAAGTGCCCATGGCATGGCTGCTGCATGATGCGCTGTTCTTATCGCTCACAGTTCCTTCTCTCTTTCTTAGTCTATTTTCTCTAACTTGTTCTGCACTTTACCAAGTTGCTATTATGCTTGAACATTTAAAAAAAAAAATAGTGTCATAAAGTCATGTGATAAGTTTTTTAATTGAATAGTCTTTAATTGGAATTTTCCTTCTCTGCTTCAGGGTGTGCTTCAGATTCGTACTTACACTTTGCCTCGTGACTGTGAGCACAAGACATTGCGTTCTTCTGGAGTGGAGACAGGGTGCTCACCTAATGGTTTGAGATGAGGAATTAAAATAGATTTTTGTAGTCTGTCATTGCTATTTGGTTGAGAAGCACTGTAAAGCATGTTTTAAACCTGTGAACTGACATGCACTGCTTGCGCACTGTAGCTGCGTATCCTCTGGGGCACGGCTATTCCTTTCTTGTGGCCTGTACAGCACTCTGCAGCGTGGCTCACATCACCTGCTGAAGGCCAGTAATGCTAATTAGTTCTCATAGCTGGTCTACGTCATGCTTCTTCTGGCTAGCTAAGACGGATCACAAGGGGATGTCACCTAAACAAATAATGGAAAACCCAAGATAAAAACGGTTGGGTTGGAAGGAAATCTTGTTGGGTTTCTAATGGGCTGCCAAAGAGGTATGTTTATCTGGTCCTGAACCAAAGAGCTATTTCCACTCTCTCATCTTCTGTGCTGTGGCACTCATCTCTTCTTCCTCTTAGCACAGGAGAGTTTCCGAGCTGCTAATGCACCTGTATGTGTGACAGCCAGTTACCGTGATGCCAATTGGCATAGCATGAGTTCAGTACGTAGCACAAAGGTTTCTGTGTAACCCATGACAGCAATGCTGAGGTTCTGTAGCTGTGCCTGCCCAGGTTATGTATTTCTGACCCCACTTTACAATCTGCGCTGAGGGCTCTGATGCGCAGGCAAATTACCAGAGCATAGCAAGCTCCTGCATGCCAGCTTCTTCACCATAATTGCCTTGTTCGTGCTCATATCCCCAGTAAAAGAAATGCGGCTGTCCGCTTTTTTTGTGGAAGGGGAAAACTACTTTGGCTTACTTTGTATTTGCCAAGAGGTGAGAACAAGCACTAAGACATTTATTATGGAGTAGCTGATACCTGTTAATTTGAGTTATTCTTCTGGCTCCTAAATCTACTTTGTATGTTGGGGTCATGCTCATCCTTTAAGATACGAACTTGGTACCAAGCAGGCAAACGCTTTAATGGATCTTTTCATTACCGTCAAACCCAAAGGAGCTGTATCCATTGGATGAGTGTAATAGGTGTGCCTGGGGCAGTTCAAGCTAGGGCAAGATATCACAGGCAGAAAAGAATCAACATAGGAATATTAACAATATGTTATTTTTCTGGTGCAGTTTTCCCATATGATTACAAGTGATGAGTGCTCTGTGGGAGTGAGGAAAAAAAAGATTGGGCCCATACTGATAGACTATGCTCAGTTGTTCAGTCATACTCCATCCTTTACTGTTAGTTCATTTGTTTGTTCTTATGTTTCTGTATTCTGTCCTGAAGGCTAACCACATATCATATATATTTAAAAGAACAGCAGTGTGTAACTGGTGTAGATCTTAAGGTTTCTTTCCCAAAACATTATGATATTCCTGCTGAGAATGTGAAGATAAAGGCTTTAATCCCTGGGAACAAAAGGGTGTGAGTAATCCCATTTCATTGCATGACCTGGAATCTCCACCCATATAAATACATCAAAGAGTAGCTATGATTTCACTCTTTAACACCCATGGGTTGAGGTTCTCACCCTGGGAAGCAAACAGCTCCTGTGGTTGGGCTGGACAGTGCCCACGAGGCTGGGTAGCATGGATGTTTTCACCGTTCTTTGATCTTCATGCTGGACCAAAATTATTCACATCTCCCCACTGTTGCCGAAAACTTATCCAAGCACTCAAGGCAATTATTTTTAAATGTATGTATGCTTTGGGCCAAGTCCACGAGTCCTGACTCATGACTGACTCAGCCCTTACTTAAGCAAAATTCCACTTGATTTCATTGCCAATGGAGGCAGGACTTTGTGACAGCCCCCTGCCAATGGGAGCTGGCAGTAAGAGCTCCTGGAGCTGGTGGTGGCCCTCTACAGCTCCCACTGAATCCCAGCACACTGAGGTCCGCTGCGCCTCTCTGAATCTTGTGATGCTGGAAAAAGAGCCATCCTGCTCAGCTGCGCTGCTCAAGCCACCACATAGGTGATGGAGAACAATGCTGGCCCAGTGCTTTGTTGGCTAATAGCTCTCAGAACTAATCCTACCAACTGGAAGGAACTTTTGTGACTGACATTAATCAGCAGATCAGGCTAAATGGTCATGATAGTCTGACCATCTGGTTGCAAACTGTTGCGCTACAGATTGGCTGCAACTCATCAGAATATTTTAATTTTGTTATAAATTGATTTCGAACAGCCAGCTCACCATTGCGTGTTAGATGTCAGGATGGTTCAGATAAGGAAGGAAGCTGGCCAATGTGAGTTCTGGGAAGAGCAGTGTAAAATATGCAGACAACTCTGTGTGATATAAGCCTAGCTGGTGCTAAGTAAGCTCTGTGGGAGCTGAGCTGCTCTCTGTGCTGTGTTTCCCAGCGCTCTTGACTCTGGGAAGGGTAATGCCTTGGTACAGTGCTGGACCTGACCTGGCTCCCTGCACTCATGACTGCAGGAGTCAGCTCAGGTCTCGCCAGCCTTATTAGCTCTGGCTCGGCGCCACCAATTCCTATTCAGGCTGGCTCCATGCAACATGCTTGGATGTCTGCACCGTGCTCGTCCCAGCATGGGAGTGGTGTCCTGGTGTCAGGAATGCAGAACGGAGACGCTCCGGCTGCCTGCTGGGAGCAGCACGGTCACACAGAGCTGTCCTGCCTGGAGGCAGCCCAAGTGTCTGGCCTGGCCTGGCTGGTCCAGAAGCCACCCAAGGGAGGTGCTGAGATTGATAAAAATACTAAGATACGGTTTGGAAGTGTCCGTGCTGCCTGCCACTCTCAGGAGAGCCTGTTAAAAAACAACCATTTTCTGCCTAGTGAGTGTGACTGCCAATATGTGGCTATAGCAGCTGAAAATCTTAATGGAAATGTTATTTATTTACGTGTTCTTTAAGCTTATACCACTGTGTTTTGCAAGGCTGCACCTTGACAAATGGCCTGATCAATTTTATTTCTAGCTACTGCTGGAAAGAACAGAGCTGCTCTGTGTATTAGTATCATTTAAGTTTGATTTTTGGCCTCCTCCTAAGAGGAAGCATTTGTAGGATTGGGCTCAGCGTATTGCTCTGTCCAATGCTGCTGCACCCCTTGTTGCCCTTAACCATTTATTTCATCAAAGTAAACAGGTTTGAGCTCCAGTTTGAGGAACTTACTGTTCTGCCTTTTGTAATGCTGCATTAATATGCTTTGAAGAGATGCATTTTCTGCCAACGTAAACATTTTCTTGAATGTAACAGAAATGAGTTCTTGCTTGCATTAGTTTGCTGTGCACATTATGAAGACTATAAAATTATCGTAAGTAGATGGCCTCATCAGAATTTCCCTTAGACTACTCCAAGGCTTCCACAATAGTGTCTGAACGAGGATCTGTCAGCATGCATTTTTTTTCCTCTTTTCTTCTTTTTCTCTATCTTTTCTGTAAGGCTTGAGCTGGAAGTTGCGTGGCCTGGTGATGATCTCTGTCCTTCCATCTCCCCCTCCCACCCCGAGCCTTTCAGGGAGGACGCATGGGAAGTGACTGTGTGCAGCTCAGTATTCTGCAGAGCACTTTACTTATGTGAAGTTTCCAAGGGAGATTCTGTCTCTTAGAGATGTATCTCTTAGGGACTGCAAGTTACACAAATGCTAAAAGCCAGTGGGGCTCGATCCTTTGTTCCTGGGCATCTCTGTTGTCACAGTTCTGACTGTGACTGCCACAGTACCTGCCTTATTGTATAGACCAACCATGATGTTATGTCAGCTCTTAGGTTTTTTTGGGCCACCTAAGGTAGCAAATGCATTCAAATCTAGATGACTCTATAAAGAAGTGTAAATATCTTGTCTTTAGTACGTTCACATCAAATACAGTTTTGGCACTGTAGCTGTGAAAAGATATAGAAATCAGTAAAGCCACCAAGATCTAAGTCAAGTCTGGGGAAAGATGGTGAGTAAGGAAATCCTTCAGTGTTACCTTTTTTGTTTTCACATTCCTGTGACTTGAATTCAAATCTGCCCCACTCCGTAGAGCCTGGAAACAAGATCTTCAGGTCTTTCCTAGTTGTAATGAGAACACACCCATATAGACTACATGAGGAGAATTAAAGGAAGGAGATTTGCAAAACCTCTTAAAACAGCAAGCTTCATAATTTTCCTTTAGAATTCAAAGGAGCCGTCAGCCAAAAATATTTAAGGACTGGAGCAGCTAAGCCCCAGCAGAGCATATGGTTTGCTCAGGCTTATCTGAATCTTGTCCTGTAAAAGCGTGAATTATTGACTCTCCCCTCTTCTCTGCTTTACAGTCCTCAGGTACCTGGAGGGCATCCCAGAAAAACAGGAGGTTGAGCCAGCCCTCTCAAATGCTGGTGTTTTCTAAGTGCTTTCTGAATCTGACCGGCTAAGCCCAAGTTTGAATATTTAAAGATTTTCAAAATTGCTGTTTAACACCCCCAAAAGAAAAACAGCTCAGCAGCAGAGTTCCCCCAAACATAGACCTTGGGAGGGGAGCGGCAGCCATCACCTCCGCGGTGCCAGGAGCAAAGACACGCTATTATCCCAACCTGGGAGTTTCCAGAAGCTGGTATTGCTCTGGGGGAAATTTGTTCTGTGTGCGGAGAGAAGGAGCAAAGCTGACGGGGTAACGGGGCTGAGTAATGCAGAGCCCTTTACCAGTCCTGTTGCATAGGAATGATTCCCACATCCTTAAGGCAAAGCAGAGAGAATCAGCTTTGAAGAGCCACTGCAGCAGTATTGCAGCAAATTAGAAGTAATATTGCTACTTATAAAAGAGCTTTGGTGAGATGCTTTTCTTTTCCTGGCTGATCATCTGGCTATCGGTCATCTAATATCTGCTTGATTTGTTCTTGTGGTTATCACACACGACTGTCGGGGAGAATGTCCTGGGCTTTCCCTCACCTGGAGCTGCTGCCCTGACCGCAGCCTCCCTTCACGCTGACTGCAGCATCTCCACTCGCCCGGCAGGGTCTGTCCAGGCTGTGCTGTGCCCTCTGCTCCTCCCCACTGCCCACACAGGGCATGGGAGTGCCACAAAACTGGCCCCAAAGGGTTTGCGACATCTTTGACTTGCTGTGCTTTTCACAGGGTCCTTTGCTCTCCACCCTGCACCATTTTCTTCTTTGTGTAGGGCAGAGTTTAATACCCTCTCCTTGTTAAAACCTTGAATTAAAAAACACGGTGTCTTAAAAGGCTTAGGTGGGATGAAGAAGCACAAACCTCTTATACATAGAGCTAACACTAAGTAAGCTTTTCTAAATTATCAGTTAAGTGATGTATTAGCATGAGAGCTCTCCTATCACTCTCATCTGAGCTGGCTTCTCTGAAGAGATATTATAGAATTTGGTTGTACTGACTTCCACTAGGACCTGAGCGTCTAATGCCTTTTTGGTCTTCTAATGTTCCAGACATAATTTCTAAAAACATTTACCACCCTTTCAGGCCAGAACTAGAGCTGGTGTAGGCAGGTGTAGTTTCAGTTGCTTTGGCAGATCTGTGCCAAACTACAGCGGCTGCAAATCTGAAAGCAGCATTTGTCAGCAGGGCGATGCAGAAGACCTTGACTCATTCCAGCACTGTCACTGATTTTCTGTGGGACTTTATCAGCAGCTGTGCTTTCCCACCAAGCCTACCTCATGGTACTTAGAAAATAAGAACTCAGGATAAGGTCTTTTATTATTCTTTTATGCAGAAATTAAATTAAGGGGTTACAGTCGTGCCACTGATGTCAGGCAATGACCCATAATGTCACTTGCACTGCACAGTTCAATGTGAAGAAAGCTTTTCTGCCCCGTGTAGAAGAGACTTGGAGATGAGGGGAAAGCACCTCCATCTTTCTGCTGCCTTGCCATGGCCCTACGTGGTCCCATTTGTGAGATGTTTGTTAGCAGGAGAAGTGCATTGCAGTGTGGATCTTGGGTATCTGGAGCTGCATGGCTCTGTGAAGCAGCAGCTTGTTTTCTTGCACAAGGGTTCTTGTTACACCTGTAAAGACTCATAGGAAAGAAAAGAATAATTTTTGATCTGGAAAATGGAATCTAACATAACCAGTAGTTACATTTTTCTTATTCCCTGGTAGTTTGCCTAAAGGCTGCTTTTAAATAATTCTTGCTTTTCACCTCCTGAGAAATTATCTGTTTGCCTGTGAATTAATTAGGCAGCCTTATGAAAACCCTCCAGAGACTTTGAAAGCTGCTGATCTAACTTTTTAAAATACATAGTGGGCCTGATTCTTAGGCCAGCCAGTGGGAATTCTGCTTTTAACTGTGATAGGAACAGGAACAAGCGTTTTATGTGCAATGCTGCTGAAAAATACTGCTCCCAGTAAATGGTCATAGATGCTGCCCTTTCCATCTGCTTTTCTGTCATCTGTTGCTCTAATATCTTGAGTCCCGTGGTATTGAGGGAGCACGTCCTTTCTTATTGCATCTTCCTTTGGACGGTTCAGTGTGTACCTGTGCTGTTTGTTGAGCAGATGAGTGCAGGGAGCTGGGTGCTCTCTCCGCTGCTATGAGCAATGTGTGACTGATGGCAGGAATGGGGCTGCTGTGCAAGGCTGGGGAAATCAGAGGAGCTCTGCTGGGGTAGCAGTTGTTCCAGGCGTGGCAGTGAGGTGTCAGCTACTCTGGCACTTGCTAACTTAAGTCAGCATCCACCTAGTAAAATACATTTTAACAATATCTTCGTTTTTGTTAGTCTAGAAGGTGAAAATTAATTGTAGACTCATTTATGTGAAAATGATTTTTGGACTTAAATGAACAGCCATTCATTGAGTGAATGGAAAAAGTCTGTACATGTCTGTTTATAGGGTGATTTTAAAACTTTTATTTGATTAAATAGAAAAGCGGGTAGAAGAACTAGAAGAGTTTCCAGGCTCGTAAGTTCTTCAGGAAGCTGGGCTTTATGGCCTGGATGGTCTCTGTCTGTTCTACGTTTCTTTGTTCTCGCATTCCTGACTTCACCTGTTGCCAGTGGCATTATCACCGATACAAGTCAGGACAAGGATTAGATCAAAAGATGCATGAAGAACCAAAAGATGGCTCTGAGTGAGATTTGGAGCTCAGATTAGGAGATCTAAACACCTGTATGTCTTCCAGGTTTGTGTACAGCTAGCATTACACTGAAGGGTTCTCTCAGCTCGGGGAGTGTTCGTGGTCAGCGTGACGTGTGGCAGAGCTGTGTCATGAAGCCATCCTGCTTGCTTTTCTGAGTGACACAGCCTAGAAATGCATGAATTCGCAGCACGGGCCAGAAAAGAAAGACTCATTTCAGGAGTTATGTCAAACCTCATTATTCTGCGTTTTTCTGCTAGCTCTTAGAAATACCAAAAATCCTGTGATTACTGATACCTTTGTTGTTTAAAACTTGCAACCAAACTTCGTACACAGATGTGCTGTACCCCCTCCTGTCCCTCTGTGCTACTTGCCTTTGGGGTGGAGCTGTGCCTTTCATGGGCTCTCCCAGCCCAGCACACAGGCCTGTGTTTGCTCAGCTGCTGCCCTGCTCTGCCAGCACTGCTCGGGGAAGTAAAGGAAGAGTCTGTCACGAGAAAGCCCAGACTGCGAGGAATGTCTTATAGTTATCAGCCTGATGAACTCCAGCTCTCCCTTGAAAATTAAGAGATTTGATGCCTTCTCTGTAAAACTGATAGGAATTTGGAAGGTTCCTGGAGAGCTCAGTGATTTGGGAGGTGCGGGCTCAGGAGCGAACTCCAAAACCAAGTCAGCTCGTCTCCAGGAAAAGTCTATATGGAAAGGAAGGCAAAGCTGAAGGCCCAGAGAGCTGTTCTCTGGCATGTCCTTCTGTCAGCTGCTGTCAGAAATTTTAATTGTTTGCTAATGCACATTTTATACCCTGTAGTTTTGCTAGCTCAAATGACTTTCTAAGACAGAGAGGTTGGTTACTTGTGTTCCTGGCATCAGCTTGGTCTTCCATGTCAGTCTGCCCTGGGAGGTTTTATAAGTCAGCGTACTCTCCCTGCTCTCTATCAAGCCTGAATTTCCAGTCAGGAAAAAAAAAACATTTTTCTGGGCAAAATCCAAAGACTTACAGCTTTATTTACAGTTTAGTGACCATCTACAAAAATGCAGCTCATCACTGGCAGTGCCTTGGTTGTATTTCCACTTCCTAGCTTAGTGAGGCTCTTTACAGTGTTATCAGCAGAAGAAATAAAGGACCAAGGTGGAACTACAATTACAGTCAATGGCAAAACTCCTACGGACTTGAGTGGACCAGCATTTTACTTAGTACTTTATGCAAGGAGCTCAAAGCACATTAGTGCAAGGGCAGCTTTGTGGGCTCTGGCAGTACCCAAGGTACCTTTCCTGTGCTGATAAAATGCAGTTCAGTCTTTGTCACCTACGTCACTATTTTCTGTCTTCAGGCTTCTGCCTTCTTTATGGCTCTTGGATGTTATTTTGCTTCCTTCTAGCTCTGAATCTGAAGGATGTTTGTGGACTTTCCCATGGCCACAAAAGAGGATCAGGATTTGAATTCGTAGATTGGGTCAGGGTTGAAATCTGTAGGCCGGCACTCATTCTGAGCCAGCAGGTCACTGAGAATTAACAAATTATACAGTTAATAGAAGAAATGGAAGGATCCTTCTGTTCTCTCCACACAGCAGCTTTCTTTGCCCTCCACCCAGTTAAGTTGTGAAATTCTGGGCAGATTGTATGTACATACGCCCACCATGCCTGCTATATAAAGACACACACATAGGCATACATAAACACCCTGCACGAGCATGTACTTCACATGGTACACAGGTTTGGTAATATTTCCAGCAATTAACCTCCCTGTTTCTGAGTTTGTACAGATTTCTGTCTAATCTCCAGGAAGATTATTTCTTTCTCTATCCTGAGTGCCAGTGATATGCAAAGGCCAAACTGCATTGCACGCTGCCCTTTGGGAACAGACTCCTGCTTAAAAGCCTTCCAGATCTTGGCTATCACAGGAGACTATATTTGGAAGGATGGGAAAGCAACATGAGAGGCACATGGAGCAAAAGCGATGAGCATCAGCAGTTTCCTACAAGTAAACAGTTTCAATTCTCTACCTGTTGTATTCACCGGTCTTGTAAACAGGATCTGACTACAGTAACATAGCAAAGCAGGAGGCCTAAACCTGTCCTCTTCTGTTGCAGTTTTGTTAGAAACTGCCAGTAGGCTCATGTCAGCCATTCTGTTTCATCCTGCTGTGATCCACCACTGCAACGTTTGCATTGTCCCCGCAGAGTCTTCTGCTTTGCTGGAAGAGAAAAGTCACCCGCCTCACTTCTTGCACTTGCAGGGATGTACAAAAGAAGAACTTAGTTGTCTGGGATCAGGAGTGTTACAAATCACGCCAAGCCTGTCCTCTGCATTTTGGAGAACAGGACACTTCTGTCCATGTGTTTTTATTCTGGTCACTGAGAGGCTGACAGCTCTGGCTGCGGTTTTTCCTGACCTGTTCAGAAGAGAGCTGTGTGATCTGGAAACTGATGGTGCAGTCTTGTCTGATAGCATCTGCTTTCCCTGAATAATTGTGGACATTTCCACTTCTCCTCTCCTCCCTCCGAGCACCTTGCAGTCATAAATTGCAATGCTAGAGCAAATGGAGTCATGCTTAGGGAATGATCTCCCCTCCGAAGGTGAATCCTGATACCTGACGTATGAGAACACCAGGCACATGCTAAAAATTCCTTGCTAATTTAGGTTGCTAGTTCATCAAAAACATCCTCCCAAACATGCACAGGATGTATTAAGTTATGGTGTAGTAAGCGATCAGTTTGTCGTACTGACATTTCTGCTCCTTGCCTGGACTTCATTATCTTTCTCAAGAAATCAGATCTGTTAGTATCACCCGGCCATAAATTTGTGTAACTGGAAACCTCTCCCCAGGCAGACAAACATATGAGGACAACTGAGCATTGCTGTTCTCTGAAGGCTGATGTATAAATACATACTGGACAGACTAACACCGTCTCTTCCCTGTCTCAGGTCCAATGAAGTCTTAGCCTCCAGGTCTTTTTTTTTTTTTTTTCCTGTTTGAGCCTTGGCCCAGTCACATTTTTGCATGGGCACATAGTGAGTTATGAATTGGATTATCTTTTGGGGCTATCAGATGAGGACATTTAATGATGTGTAAGTCACCTTATGGTGTTACCTTGCTATTTATGGTTCTGCTTCATCCAGCAGCAGGGAAGGTTCCAGCTGTGTCAGAACGCCATCCCCACACACGCTGTTGCTTTGGTGACTTACAGAGCAGAAACAAAAAGTACTTATAAGCGAAACTTCCTGTGTGTTGCATCACCCAAGCAGGTAGATGCTGCTGATGGTAAAACTTTTCACGTTCCTTCAGTTGTCTCATCAAGTTCTTGAGGGGCTATGAGCAGCACAATAGCTCTGAGTCTAGGGCTGGCTTCTTGGTGCGGTGTTACGCCATGCAGCGTGCGGCTGGAAGCCACTTAGGACAAGGAAGGAGCATCCAGGCTGAGCTCCTGCTGATGTTATCATGGGCCAAAAATGGATTGCAGTTGATGAAACTAGTAGTAGAGATTCTCATGGTGCAATAATTTGCCGTAGTCACTAGTGTTATCTTTAAAAGGCAATGCAATGGGTAATCATTTACTAGGCACCAGATGCTCTTGGACTTTCTTAGGAGGCTAATTTTGAGGCCTGATTTCAAAATGTCGAGGTGAATTTTGACATTTGCTATAACTATTGTTAAGGAAAATCTGTATAAACAGTCTCCTGTGTTTTGCAGAGATCGTGGCAGTCCGTATTCTGTTTTATCTGGTTTCGTACCAAGGCATTATCACACACGATTGTCTCTTATTTGCAATCTTGGCTCATTAAAGTGGTAATTAGATAAGGTGGGTTATTGTCTTTGCCTTGAGGGATCTCTCCTGGGCTGATATATTGGCACTGTGGACAGACCAGTGGATGTGCTCCTGTTCTCAGCGAGTGCTGCGGCACGTCCCGTGCTGTGATTGATGGGCCCCCGCCTTGCACACAGCCTGCCAGCCCCAGCGCCGTGCGTGCACTTGGCAGGGTCCTCCAGGGCGTGTGCTGGGAAAAGGCTGGGGCAGGTGGGAGGGTTGGGAGGGCTTCTGAGAAGCCCCTTGGTGGCAGTGTCCCCTGCCTCCTCACAGGCACGGGTGGGAGCTCCTAAGAGGAAAAGCAGCTGGGGAAGGTTGCAGAGGTCCAGGTGGACATCCTGGATAAGCTTCCCTCAGGGAGGAATCAGGATTGTACGTGCAGAGTTGAGGGGGGTTATTTCAACCTAGCAGCAAGGCTCCAGCCAAGTGCCTTGAAGGGACCCAGGAGATGGAAGTGCCCCTTCCCAGCAGCACAAGTCTGGTGTCTCCCCACGGACACAAGGCAAGTGTGAGGGATGTCCCAGAGCAATGGCAGAGCTGGGCCCTGCACGGGAGGCAGTGCTGCTGAGCTTGGCTGTCCTGGGAGCGCTGCAGGGCGGGTACCTGCGTGGGAGCTCCTGTCCCATCATGTTCTCTGCCTGCTTGAGAAACCTGCCTACAATCCTGCCCAGCACTCCAAACAGTGTTTTCCACACAAGTCTGGCTTGGAGATTAATTAGTAGCATACAGCATGTATTATATATTACAAGTAAAAGTATTTTTGGAGTCAGAATGCTGATAAAGAGCTATTTCTGGGGAGGGCAGCAGAAGCAGTCCCCGTGAACTCAGGGCTGTTGCAGGGTGTGCAGCACAGCCGCTGCAGGAGGCAGGAAAACGCAGCAGCCAGCCCCTTCCCGAGATCCCCAAAGTGATGGCAAAGCTCTGCCTGCTCCTCCCTGGTGGTAAAAAGACAAGATAAATAATTAATAATTATCTGAGTCTCAATGTGACTGCTAAATAATTTTCAGTTCAATGTTATGTAAATTTTAAGTGATCTTTTTTTTTTTTTTTTTTTAACTGGGCATGCATAATAAAATAACTAGGGTGATTAATTTTTCACCCTCAGAGTTTAATTAAGAGCATTCAGGATGTTTGGGCTGATACACCATCCTATAAATCACAGCCCAAGCTGCTGGAAAATCACTGCCTGGCTTTCGGATCAGATGGTGCCGTTCTGGGGGAGGGAGCCTTACTCATAGATACTCACCCAAGCTGTCTTCATCAGGAAGGCTCTTTGGTCCTTAGGACATCGGAATGATATATACTGGTTATTAACACATGCAATTAAATGTGTGCTTTTCTGTGCTTAAAATTAAGGAATAGAGTCACTCCATCCTCTGTATTCCCGTGTAAACCATTTTTGAAATAACAACAGTGTGGCTCTTGGAATAAATGGCGTTGGTTTGCATCAGCCTAATCCACCTTAAAAGAAAGAAACTAAACTGTCTAAAGGAATAAAGTAAATAGTATCAAGTCACATTTTATTCCAGAATAAATGTGTCCAGGTGTGGCGTTTTACAGGAGTAGCTGTTGTGCGTGAGTGCACAACCTGTCTGTTGGAATCACGCCTCAGGCTCGGACACGCCTGTGCTTCCCAGCCTCAGCAGAAGCACGGTGAGGGCACCACAGGGCAGTGGTGATTATGATTATTATAATTGCAGCTTCTGCAGAGACATCAGAGCTCTTCCAAAACCCTGTGAGTCCAGCACCAGAGAGTTGCTTTCCAGCTCGAATGCAGTTTTCGTAGCGTGGAGCAGATTTAGCAGCGTGCTGATATCCTGGGAAAAAAAATTGTTGGGAAAATGTGTCCTGCAGGATTGTTCCTGGGATGCAAAGTTTTCTCTTTGGTTTTCCTCGGTGTCTTTCATGTGTCTGGGCTGTGCTCACCTCCAGCTTTGCCCACAGGTTAGCGCAAGTCTGCAGGATGTGTCGGTACACAGGATGGACCCTGACTCATGGGGAAAGCATGTTTGGAAAACGTTGCCATACTCCTACAAATGCTTGTTTTGCTTTTCTGTGAGAATTTATTTTTCCATTTTAAATAAATCAAGAGTTTAGCAATAAAAGCTAATGCTGACAGGAAATGGCGCAGGTGAGCCCTATAGAATTTCACACTGTGTTTGTGAACAGAAACCCTTTTCAGGAGAGTCAGCTGGGTTTGGAAAAAGGAAAAAAAAAAAAGAGGTGGAAAGCAGTTTCTGTGATGCTCAAAAGGTCAGAGTGGAAGGGCCATCTTGCTGAGCCTCCGCAGTTACTCTTGCAATTCCAGAGTTACCAAAACAGAAGAGGATGCTGCTCTGGAGTACACATTCCCAAATTCTGCCATTTTAATCCAGAACATATCATGTCTTTGTTCCAATTCTGTTGTAAGCAGGGGAGGAATTTAGTGGTAGCTCTTCTGCTTTAAATTCACACCAGTTAACTGTCAATGATAGGCAGTTTCTGTTTTTTTCTTTCATTTTCGTTGCTGTAAATCCAGAATAACACTGCTGAAATAAGCCAGTAGTTTTCAGTAATAGCTACAACTGGTTTCGTTTCACAGGAATGACTTTGGATTTTACCATGTGCACCTGGCCCAGATGTGAGAAGAAAAGGCCTGAGTTAAGCAGACAGAACCACCCCTCGACTGCAGCATCTTTGGCAGCACTGCAGCAATGTGATGGGCAGCAGCTCCCACTGTGGCATCAGGAAGAACTGAGCATCACAGGAACGATTAGCATCTGATTTAGCAGCCAGAGCAGGATCTAGGTGGGTTCTTGCATTAAGGAATTGCTTCTGGAGGCTGGGAAGGTTGGGGTTGCTCCCCACACTCTGTGAGGCTGGCACCCAGCTCCTCAAGCCTTTTTGTGTCCGGGGAACGCAGGCTCCATCCCAGGGGCATCTGAGGAGCTTATGTCTTCTGACATTAAAGGAAATGCAGGGATAGAAGCATGCCCCTACAGTCAAGCATCTTGCTTTAAATGTGGGTATTGTAAATGACTTTAGGCATACCCTAATTTTTTCTCAAAACTGAGAAACGGTTTAATCCTCCTAAGAAATCCATCAGAGGCTTGTGGTTTGTGCTGGAGAAAATGGCCAACTGCTGGATGGATCTCTTCTGTAAGAATGTGACTTGCTCTGCTCTTGGTGACTAAACTCCTCCGTTGTGTGAGTTCAGATGTCAGTGCGTAATGGAGCTTGGGACCTTTGTGCCGGAGCGGCTGTGAGCAGTGCTCCATCCCCAGCCATCACCCCAGCAGCACAACAAACCCTGGCAGCCTGGGCTTTTACATCCCAGTCCTGTAGCTCGGTGGAATCGCAGCTGATGGAGATGGTTGAGCCACAGGAAGAATAAATTTCGTGTTCTGTTAGGAAGAGGTCTCTGCTGTAGCTCCATAACCTATTCTGTTCCCGGGGCAATTGAGCTGCATGCCGTGCTACACAGCCACCTCCCGTTCCAGGCCCTGTGCTTCCCCACAGCTCAGACCCCAGCAGCTCTGCCTTTCCCTGGCGTTTGGCTCCTCCCCAAGGAGAGTTCTTAGTTTCAACGCTTCTGAATTTTAAATCCTGGATGCAGATTCTGGCTTTGATGCTTGGTGATTTATTGCTCTCTGAAGCACCACGCTGATTTCTGCAGCCTCTTGCAGAGCCCCCTCCTCTCCCGCGCAGGTAACGCGCTCCAGCACGGAGGAGGGACAGAGGCTGCGAGTCCTCCCCAGCAGCACACCCTCTGCAGCCTGTTTGCAGGCAACAGCTTCTGAGATTTTAATTCCTATTGTTGACTTTCCGGTCCCTTTCTTCAGCTTTTTAAATTTCCCTTTATTGTTTTAGTCTGTCTGCAAATATATTTGTTTTTCTTCCAAAAAGCCTTCCCTTGCTCAATTAGCAAGAGAGCTCTTTGTAGAGTGCTGTAGCTCTGGTCTTGGCATCGCTAAGTGCTCCTGGAGCGCTGGCTCCTCCCCAGAGAGGATTTACCCCTGCAATCCTTGAGCTGGGTATTGCTGTGCGCCTGCTGCAATATTGCTCTGCGGTGTCTTGCAGAAAAGGAGCTTTTGTGGCAGAGAGGTTTAAGTGTGTTGCCACAAATCAGGGCAATCCATACTGTCTCAGGATAAGATCTTAACTGCAGTTTTGATCCCTGCCCTATTGGGTCAGTAGCGTGTTTTCCCCACACATGGGCTCTTTCACCATCCAGATTTTTTATTGGCTTTTGTCTTACTTCATGGTGTTGCCGCTTTGTTTGGAGCAGAGGTTACGAGGATACAAGTTGGACCTCTCGCACGTTGGGAAGCAGGGTGGCTGCTGCCTCTTGTAACGCCAGCAAACCCTGGGCGGTTTGTGTGCCAGCCCAGCAGCGCTGAGCCCAGCCTGGGCAGGCAGCAGCCAGCAGGGCCCGGGCACAGCCCGCAGAGGGGGCTGCCAGGCATCCCTGCCTGCCCTGTGCCAGCCTTCCTGAGGACCCTGGGAGCAAACCTTGCCCAAGGGGCTGCAGAGTACTCTGCCATTAGATCCGCATTCAGTCTTCGCCTGGACACAAGATAAAGATTTTTTCCTCCCAGGGCTTGTGGCACTTTATGTTGCTATTTTCCCTGTTTTAGCAGTCTGTTTAAGCTGTGAGTTTTCCTTTACCAGACGAGGGCTAAAGCCTAGTAGAAAACTGCTTATAATGCTGCTTACAAAATCTTCATAGAGTTCAGGGGCTGTTTCAGCAAGTCATTCCCAAACAGTTCTCTGCTGTATATTGGCCCTCTGTGATTCCTTACCCGCTCTTCGTGCTATGGTGTGTGCCTGGGCTGGGCCGGCAGACTTGCAGCATCCCAGGCTCATTAGCCACCACGTGTGACTGAACACCGTGACTTTGTGAGTGTCCTGAGCACAGGGTAAATATTAGGACAGCTTCTGGAGCCTTGCAGCCTGGCTGACCTGCCTTGGCCTAAAGGTTGGGCAGGACTCGCTTTGCTTTTTCAAGGCTGAAATTGCTCTGGTGTTGGAAGCTGGTACGGTCATCTATTTCCTAGGGCCCATCTCCCACAAGATCCTGTGGGCTCCTTTGAAGCCTCTGCCCTGTGTGGGTGGGAAAGCTCATGGGCTTGTTCCTGGCACAGGGTTGACATTTGCCCTTGCTGGAGCCGGGAGCTGTAGGAGTTGGTTATTTGCTTTGGGTGATTGATCACATCTGTATGGCACATAGCACTGCGCTGCAAAATGGCCCTTTCATGTGTCACACTGACTCACAGTGTGACCTGATGTAAATGTAAGGGTATATTTAACAACTGAAATTTACAGAGAACTGCGTTACTTTTCTTTTCTTGGAGCAAAAGGCCCTTGGCAGCTGGTGGAACGGGGCACAGTGCCCTGCAGGGCACAGGGGGACCCTCGTGATGGCTGTGGGAGCTGTGCCATTAGCTGCCAGAGCATTCCTCATTTGCCCCCTTCAAAATCTGGGTGACTTATTGGTAGGAATTAGAATCTAAATGGATCAGGCCCTATGTCTCCCTTTCTCCACCTGCCTTTTTCTGTTTTGCTTATATACATGGTTTGCCTTTTACTTCATTCAGCACCCAGCCCAAAGTGAGGTCTTTGCATTCCCACTGGAGTCATTAGCTGCTTGCTAAGCATTAACGCTGGGACTGTGGAGTGGAGAAACCCAACTGGCTGTCTGGCATGGTGCCTGCTGCGGCTGCAGAAATGGAGGTACAGGAGGGTGGGCTTTATCCCATCAACACCTCCCTATCACTGCTGAAGTGATGCTACCCTTACACGTCAACACTGAAACGTATCGCTGCTGCACATAGCCCATTTACTGGCAACAAATGCCACAGTGAAAGATGCCCTTTAATTAATGCACTTCATAACAAATCATCTGAAAATGGATCTGTGCTTGGAGCCAGGCACTCCTGTATCTGCTGGGGGGCTGCCTGTGTGAGCAAGGCTCCTTTTGTGCATCATTTGCAGGGTTGGGTCCTGGGCATTTAGCTTGGGATGACAAAATTGGTTTCTGGATGTGCGGTCTCAGACCGTGTGTCAGATGTTACTGTGAAGAAACCAGTGCCTTGCACACCAAAGCTGTTTCCGAGCAGGCCTGAGCTGCAGAGCAATGCTGGCTGGGCTTGGATGGGAGCTGACACGCTCTTGCATGATTCCCATGATCCCAGAGCAGAAATGTGTAGGAACTGCAGGCTGACAATGAGCGGGTGAGGTATACCTGAGCTCCTTTCCCATCATGAGAGAAGGGAAAAATGATCTTGTGCTCAAATCTTCGTGTTAAAATGAATTCTCAAGTGTCTCAGGAAACTGAAAACAGCCTTGCCTGGAGTGGTGAGCGACGTGCCTTGCTCTGTGCAGGATTTAGTGCTTCTCTTAGCACCAGTGAAATCTGGCTGCATGCACCTTGGGCAGAGCCAAGGCACAGTACTTGGCACCCGTATTTGTCAGTGCTATTACCCTGAGTCCTGCCTGGGGCTGGGCTGAAGAAAACAGATGATCCATCATCTAGTGCTTGTTTGTCCAGCTCTGCTGACTGCAGCAAAATGCTTTTGTTTTGCCAGGGAAGCTCGAGTGTTTCATGCACAGGCCAGTCCCACGAACTCTGAGGATGGAGGCACTGATGGGAATGTGTCACTGCATTCCCCCCAGGAGCGCTCCCCATGCACCGCAGAGGGTACGTTGTCCCTTTCTACCCTGTAACAGACACCATAACTGAGAACTCTGCTGTACAGATGTGGTAACTCCATATGACTCCTGTATATAAAACAGCACAAAATCCCCTTGTGCAGCTCCGGTCCCATGGTGAGTCCCAGCCGTGCAGATTGCCTCACTCAGCACTCACTGCTGTCAGGCCATTGCCCTTCCTTTAAGCAAGTACAGGTGTGACCTTGCCCATGAGAACGGGACCAGCACATGGATCCACAGGCTGTGACTTGCCACTGGGGACTGGGAGTACCACAAGAGCAGGGAGAACAGCTGATTTCAGTGTAAGAGTTATGCAGAAAAACTGAAGAAAAGCAGTGTTTGTTTGAGATTGATCAGAACCATCTTTTTTTTCAGTGTTTTCTGGAAAAAGAAACACAAACCTCAAACCCTGCTAAAGGAAATCATATTTTAGTTTGAAGCAAAATTTCATGTTATTTTGAAATGCTCCTCTAGTTTTCAACCTTTTTTATTTGAAAAGTCAAAACGAAGTTTCATTTTGACACGGAAAGTTGAAATGTTTTGTTTTGCAAATGTCAGAGCAAAATAGCTCAGCCTCTTGATCATTTTCCCTTTTTTCTAAACCAGAGCCAATGCTGTAAATCCCATCCTGGTGGTCTGTTGTCGCACCTTGCCCCTGGGACGACGGTCTGTGAGAGGATGCTGGAGCCCTGATCCTGACACTGCATTGCATGGCGTGCTGAGCCTTGGAAATTTGGGCTGGGAGGGCTCTTTGGGACTCCAGTGTTCAGAGACGCTTGCAAGGTAAGGGCAGGATGCAGAGGACCCTGAAACCAGTGGGAGGGTGTGTGCTGACTTCAGGCTGTTCTCGGCATGGTCAGGGTGAACACGTGTGTGAGCAAGCGAGGCCCTGTCTGCCTGCTTGTGTTTTTTGCCAATGATGAGTTATGAACGTATTTCAAAATGTCATTCAGAAGTGGTGGGAGGAACTTGTTTCTCGGCTTGAGAGAGCAGTTGGGTTTGGTAGCAGAAAGCCTGTCAAATAGTAAGCCAGAAAGTTGGAGATTTTGAGGCGAAGTACAGAGAAGCAGTTGTACACGTTGGAGTCAGTCACAGCGCCTGCTTATTGCTCTGCATCTCAGTGGTGAGGGTTAATGGGGATGAGGATGTGTCAGCCCTATGCCAGGTACCGGATTTCAGCCTGCAGCAGCACCAGCTTTTGCAGTTTGACCACAAATTTTGTTACAGTTGTTTTTCAAAGCTCTGATTCCTCGAATCCTGTAATTATGTGCAAGTTTCAGCGTTCTTTAAAATTGAAGGTAAATTGTCAACTCTTTGATTGTATAGAATAGCCTGAAAACAACCAAGAAGTTTTGAAAGGAAAAGAGGCAAGCTGAGGAAACCTGAAATTACTTCTCTTTGAATTCTCAAGATTTGTAAGGCAAACTCGTGATTTTGCGGCCCAGGACAGGCCTGCTAAATGTTTGGTATTGGCAATGCTGTGTTTATTTTCCATGCTTGGATTTCTGCATGGCTTTATGCACTTTATGAAAAATACAGTATTTTATTTTATTTTTAAAGGAAGCAGATAGCTTTGCTGGATGATCTCCAAACCAGACTGTAACATACAATAAAAATCCTATAGTGCACTGTTACAGACTACAGCAGGATAAGATGTTACTTTACCAGCACAAAAACCAGGCACGTTACAGAGGAAGGGAATTACATGATGTATTGCTTGTATTTATGGCCAAAAGAAAAGGAAAAAAAATACATACTGCGTGTGTATACTGCATAGAGAAATTACAGAACAAAATTTAATTAGATCTTTATAAATGAAAGCCACATATGCGGATTTATGAGATGTTTATTTCTCAGCCTTCAGAAAGATGGCTGCCTTCACTTTGAAAACCAATCATTTGCAGACATCAGGTCTGTAATTCAGGAACTGACACAACCAGAGGTTTGTGGATTTGAGTGTGGCAAATGCCAGTCCCAACATATCTCTGTTTCAGAGGCAAATGTTGGAATTCCCAGTGGAGGAGGCGGGGAAGCTCGCTGCAAAATGCATCTATAACAATTTTTTTTTCCCCAAGGTGTGTAATTATAAAGATTAAGTTGCTTGTTCTGTTAATTAAGAAACAACATGTAGTTATGACTGAAGAGAAAACGAATGATTTTTATAGGGTACATCTAAATGTTCCCCTCCCTAAAGGGAATGCTTTATGTTATATTTGCAAAAAGTATGTGATTAGCACCAAAATCATGAGTGAGGATTAAAAGCAAGTGGAACAGGGATCTCATGACTGGGTCAAGATTTAGCTAAACAAGCATATTAAAGACTAGATTGTGATGCCTTTACTCACGCTAATGAAGTGTCAGTCTTCCTGAATCACACTGGTACACCACAGACTTCCACTTCTTTGCCCCACTACTGAGAGCAAGTTGCAGACCTGGTTTTCTCTGCTCCCTAAGCAGCTTTGGAGGTCGGTGCCTAAATGACTCCTGAGAACAGGAATTCACGCGTGCTTTCTTGATGTGGTTTAAGCTGCATTATAGTTTTCTGCTGCTGGAAGAGGGAGATCCTGTTCTCCCATCTGCCTCCCACCTTCCAGCTGTGTGGGTTCTGATGTAAAGCCTTCAGCTTCTGCATGGACACCTCGGCTGCTGAACACAGCGCAGCATGTGCTTTCCTGATACCACTTCTTCCTTTTTGCACAGTCCCAGAGTTGCCTCCAGCTGCCACAGGGTTCTGCAGGAAATAAGGATACAGGTACTAGCCACCAGCTAACCAGGAATGTTACCTGGAAAGTCTTGATCAAAGCCCTGGAGGAAGGTGGTGGGAGAGGGTGAAGTTGGGCACCAGGCTTTCCTTTTACGTCTCTAAACAAAAACAACTTCAAAAGAACACGTCTGTTCCATTTATAGAAACAGGGGCTCATCTAGAGAGAGAACGAGAGCTACTAGAGTTTTTAGCCACATCTAAATGAAGATGAAATTGGATTTCAGACATTAAAGTAGGACCCATGAAGCGCTAAGTGCAGCAGGAGTCTGGCTGGAGAGTGCAGTCTGCTGCTGACCGAGGAAGACAGCAACAACTGATCTGACTTCAGAGAAAGAAATTCATGGCTGTAACTGGTTTAGCATCTGCCATGGGGGATGTAAAAGGCCACAGTGGGTCAGTAGTTCAGTTTTGCATCTAGTACTAAAGACAGGTTTATTTCACCTCTTGTGAAGATTGATTTGTGTCTCTTACTACGGAGCCTTCGCGTCACGTGGCCCTGATTTCCTGAGAAGGGAGAGGTTGGACAAGGCAGCTCTCCTGGAGCGGGGCTGGCACTAGATGATGGCTCTGTCTCTGTGATATTGAAAACAGACATCAAGGCGCTTCTCACTAACACATTCTGTCAATGCTAGAGAGTTGTCATGTGGGGAGCAAACACTGAGTGAAGCAAAGGAAGTATTTACAATTTGCTGCCGTGAAAGGAGACAAGATAAATCAATAGGAACTAAATTAGCACAGCCAGCGGTCCTCACGCCTACTTTGGAAACTCTATTAAAATCCATGGCCTAGAATTTGCAGGAGGGATTACATGCATGTTAGAGGGAGCTAATGTAAGTGACACCCACTTCTCAAACTGCCTGAAAACACTCACTGCAGAATGAGCTGCCAAGGACCGGAGTTCTACTCAGTGTTTGCTGGCTGTCGTTGGCCTCAGATAAATGCACTGGGAGGGGAATAGTGGGGGAGTCAATCAGAAGATAACACCGAGTAGCGCTCAGTTGCATAACGTGACAAGAGGTCATTTTTAACTAAAGCAGAACATATGTCTCTGTACGTGGGCATCGTTAGAAGCATGATGGCCCAATGAGAGTCCAGAGAGAGATATCTGAGAACAGCAGACAGGAACGAGATCTGACGAGTACCTCATGTGATCGAGTTGGTTGTGTTATTGTGCTGCTCTTGGCTGACCTTTTTCATTCAACTGGAAGGATATCTTTCCTAGGCTTTTGCTGAACTTCGCAGATTTATGACAGCATCCCACAGATACGCTGTGGCACAAGACAAGTTGCTAAAAGTCAGGTTGAGGTGGCTGGGCTTGCAGAAATCTGTTTATTGGTGTAGTGAGTGTGGTGTTCTCAGGAAGAGCACAAATGTGTGTATGCAGTCAATCTCAGACACTGGGTTCATTGTAGCACAGAGCAGGCTCAAGTCTCCCGGGGTCACACGCGTATTGTAGGGTTGATCCCTGCGTATGTGATAAATCAAGTGCTTCCAAAATCCAACCTGCTACTTGCAGGCTGGCTGCTGGACATCCAGGGATCCTGGGCGGGTGTACGGAGCCCTCTACTTCTGCTGGGCAGAACTGGGAGGAGAAAAAAAGTATCTGGGAAAACCTGAACATGTGGCAGCTCTGTGCAAAAGAAATACCACTGCCAGTGCATTCATTCCTGGTTCCCTGACTCTTTCAGAGCACCTTCAGCAGAATGTCCTGCTTTTCTGGTAGTGACAACGCTGGTAAAGTCCCCTGGGAAGGGGAAGGAGAGTGTCTGTCACTGCAGAGCTGCGGGCTTGCAGGGGAAGGAGGGCTGGCTTGGGGCTGGCTGCACAGCAGTGGAGTTTTCAGCTCTGCCCTTTTCCAGAGCTTCCCACAGAACTGGGTGCACGTAGGCTCTGGCTCTGCACTTTGGGAAGGACATGGACCTCAGTTACTTACCCAGCGCCTGCCAGAGGAGCTGCAGGAATGAACTAGTCTGGTCCTGCACTGGTTTGGCAGCTTTCCATGGAGGAACATGGGCTTCACACGAGAGCAGGAAGGCACCACTCGACAGAAGTTTCTGCCAGTCCTGGTGATACGCTTCAGTTTCGTTTACATTTCTGAAGTGCATTCAGCCCTTCACTTGGGAGATGCTATAGAAACACAAGGCATTAATAGCATGGAATATATCATAAAAACCAATGTAAAACACGTGTAGTCTAAGCGGGAAGAGGATTCTGTGCATGCTCTCTGCAGTTGCTTGGGTCTTAAGTATGCATTAAATTGCAGCAGCTAAAGGCTATAGAGTACAGACCATAAACTTGAATTCCACTGCAGAACTGTCAGGGCAGAGATGTGATCAACATTAATAAGTATGAGAAGTGATTTTAGGAGTCTCTGTTTTGATGAGAAGAATTTCAGAATTGCTTTTCAAAGGTCGGCTGCACAGCATTTTCAGAATACGAAGCGCCAAGATTGCTCTTCTCTTTTGTAAACCCCCTGATGTTTCTTGTGCATGGAGGGAGGGGGGGGGACGACTTTGTTTCACAATGGGATATTTGGGCACTGTGGTAATGGGAACTAGGCAAAACTTAGAAGGACTTCCATGCTGAATCACAGCTTATCTTCTGCATAGTAGAACGGAAGATACCAGATCTTTTTACCTTTAAGAGATTCACAGCAAAAAAACTTCTAAAATATTCAGAGGGAAAGAAAGGCCCATCCTCCCTATCTTTTGTGCCTTTCCTACAAGAACTGGGAGTGGTTTGTGCGTTAAGTGGTCAGGTTGGCTGTGCTACCTTCGGGGATGCGTGCATACTGGAAATGGGCTGTGGCTGGCAGTGCCAAGTGGATGCTTGGACACCACCACAACATACCACATGCAGCCCAGACAGACCTTGTTTGTGCAGAGCAAGGTCTAGAAAGTGAAAGATGGGTTTGCAAGGTTACTCTGGAGAAATGCTGGTGGGAAATCTTGTCATGGCCCAGTGCTTATCCTTCTGGTGTATGCCATAATTGGACTGTTCCGATGTGCACAGCCCTCTTATCCATTCTGGGGGGACCTTGTGGGAGGTGAAATTGAGTGCTACTCAGGTGAAATCTTTAGGGTTACGCTTAAAAATGACTGCTAGATTTAACATGGAATAGATTTTCTCTCCTGCCCCTGGGCGGTGAGGTGGGGCCAGAATACTGTCTTGAGAGAGTGGAAAGGACCATGCAGGGCTTAAATCAATAGCACTGGGTCCTGCAGTCCTGGAGCAGCATTAGACCTTCATCACCTTGAGTTTGATGATAGTGCCTGCAAGTGTCCAATGAAACAGACGCTGCATAAACCAAGAAGAGCCGATTTCCCATCCTGGCAGAAAAGCATTTTTGGGAAGGAGAGCTGGAGGAGAGCAAGAAGCTGTGCATGTGCTGGGAGTGCAGAAACAGAGTACGGACGGTGCAGAAAAGTCCAGGTGAGATGCTGGGTGTGGGACGTGCCCAGGTGCCTGGCCCTGAGCCCGGCCATGGGGAGCACGGGGCCGGGTGTCGGTGGCAGGGAGCCCCACTGCCTGAGCAGCACACAGAGCTGCAGTGTGTGCACAGCCCAGGGATGGACAGCGACCGAGCTGTGCGGTAAAGAAATGCACACTGTGCACTTGAGAAAGGTGGTGTGAAGAACATCAGCCTCGTGCCTTGTTTCATCAAGGGCAGAAACATTCAGAAAGGGAGTGGATTTCATTAGGACTAGAAAACATTTCGTTAGGCAGTTCTGGATTCCCAGGGATATTTGCTGGCTTTTCAAATGGATCCAGTACAGACTGAGGAGCATCACAACACAAAGGAGATGCCAAGGGACACTGACATTGAGGCAGACCTCCCGGCGCTGCGCCCGGCTGCTGCTGGGTGCGCTCGGAGCCCTCTCCTTGGCGCTGAGCGAGGTCACTTCTGCAGCTCGCCTGCATCCCTGCTTGTTATTAATGGCACGCCTGGTGCCAAATAGGATCTTTTCCATTCTTAATCTGTGATTAACAAGGTTGTTAAAGTCGTTCTCAGCTCTGCTGAAACCAAACAGAATTTTATATGACATATTGGGCAAAGGCTGTGTTTGAAGTAGTCTTTAATCTTAGCTCCAGTATTAACTCATATGTAAACAGTCACATTTTATCAGCTCAGCTACAGAGTAATTTATTTGTTAGTCTAATTTTAGTAACTTGTAGGTAATTCAATTTTATTTGAAATAGGTTATGTAGGAGTGAGCAGATCTAATTTTCCACTGGCAGAACAGGTAAAGGAGTCCCCTGATCCTGCCAAAGCCCTCGCCTGTTTTCTGGATAGTTTCACTGATTTCAGAAAAGCTATTCCAAATGTGTGAAAAAGCAGAATGCCAAGATGTGAGGCTTTGCAGGGCCAATGCCTGCCACTGTGTTTTTTGGTGGTGATGTTTGACATTGCGGTACATTTTTTTTTAACTGTAGTATCTTTTTTTTACCACACTGTGCAATTAGAGTTTTAGGACAGAGCTGTAACTACCGAACATTTTGCTGAAAGTTACCATATCACAATGGAAGAGATAAGCAGTATTTTCCTTTGAAGTGGAGGAGGATGTGATTGTGCTATCCCTGTCTCTGTGGCAAAGTGTAGTGAATGTTGGGGTTCTAGTGCCATTGCTGTCTGTTAGCTCCTTCATGCAGTCAGACCACACAGTCTTTACCAGCCTCATTTACTTCATGGGCATTCAAAGGTGGGGGCAGTCCCTGTGAATATAAATATTGGATCAGATTAGCCTTTGCTGTAGGACTTGATTTTCCCTATTGGAAAAATTGTTCTACCCTGGAAACTGAAAGAAGTTGCCATGTGAAATCTGAAGAAGTGCAGAATATGCAACTGTTTCCCTTTACACAAAGGCATTTCGAGATGATTTCTGAATGAGCACGAATGTAGTTTTATTGCTGCTTGGCACTAACAGCCAAAGTAGGTTACAAGAGAAAAGGAGCTGAAAGGCAGTGATCTTACATAAAGTTGGACTCTGTCCAGGAGGAATATTTTACAAATCAATTCTTTCCTCTCCTTACACACCTGGGATTTCCAGGTGATTTTGGTGGGAGCAGCAGATTCTTGACAGCCTGCTGTGAAGGAGCATGGCTCTGGTTCCTATTCCTGCTTCTAGTGTGACTTTTCAGAGCTTGTTTCCAAGCGGCTTGACTGTGCGTGCCTTAACTCCCATTTAATAGGCAAGCCTTATTGTGCTGTGGGGGAACTGCACCCATAAGTGCAGATCTTTTGTTTTTCTATTGGGAAATTCAGCCTGAATTAATGCCAAAGCAAGCTTAAAAATTTCCCCTGATTTTTTGCCCAGCATCTTGCATGCTTGAGTACTGGTCGTACCCAGATCAATATTAACTCGTGCCGGTAACTGAAATTTCCCCTCAAGGGATCAGAGTTGTGTGATCTGAAGCAGGAATGCCTTAATTTGTGTAGAATTGATCTAATCTGGGACTCTGCACCATTTATAGCAGCTGGCCTGGCTACTTGGTCATGCACAACCCGGTCCTTCACAGAAGCAATCTTTATAGAAAACATTCCCCTCTGCCCTTTTTTGTTTTTCCAGCTAAAGACATTTCATTACCTGCTTGACTTGCACATCTCTATTTGGGCAGGATTTTTGTTAAAACTGCTCTGAAATCATAACCTCTAAGGCTCTCAACTTGGTTCATGTGTTTGGGAAATCTGGATACCAGGGCAGGAAAAAGCAATACGAAAAGAATAATGAGACTCAATCGACTGTGAAATCCTTCTAGGAACAGGTGTAATTGTGATCGTAAACATTTGCAGGATATTTTACCGCCAGCTTTAATCCCTGCAGAGGGGGAATACTTAGGGGTAGGAGGACAAATGTGAAAGGAACTTCAAAGACAGAGTTAAAAGATGAGGAACACGAACCTCGGGTCCTGCCACCAAGCAGTGAGCGCAGCTGAGCAGAGAGGGCTCTGCGGTTCCTTTGATCCGTCGCCGTGCTGCAGGTCAGTGTGTCTGCGGCTCCGTGAGAGCTCCTCGGGGTGCTGGTCAGCCCGGGCAGCCGACTGATCGCAAACCGAAGGGCAGGAAAAAATGAAGAACAGGGCGCTCAGCTGGGGCAGTGGCTGCTAGAGGAGTTGGCGGTGAGTTGGAGCAGCTCTCTGTGGAGAGAGGCACTAGGAAAATAGGCGAACAAGGTCGTGTTTCCTCGTGCCTTGCGGAGGGCACAGAGCTTTCCTTTAATGAATGCACAGGAAATGTAAAGCAGGGAAGGGTCTGAGAACTGTGCAAGGAAGCTTGATATGGGCTGAAAGTCCTTCCTGTGCTGAGGGTCCACCCCAGAAGCAAAATGCCATTTATGTTCCACTGGAGCCTGGGCTTGCACAGTTCCTTGTAAAGACCTCTTTGCTGGGTGAATTTTTCCCACTGCCATTAAGGAAACACAACTCATTGGTGATTCCAAAGAGGGAAAAGGAGAAACGATAAAGACAAACATGTAGGAAGTGCTACAGAGCGATAAGGAAGCTGGAATGGTAAATCAAAGCCTAAAGAGGAAGGATACGAAGGGGTACAAAAGTGTAAATCTTTCTACGCTGTGCAAGGAGCTGGTGGAGCCCTCAGAGGGATGCGAGTGGGGCTGCTGAGAAGCTGAACGAATTCCTTGACTTGGGAAGCAGGGGAGAGCAGCTGAAGGTCACATACCACAAGGAGGACAGGGAAACTGTTTTTCTGTGTGGGGAGAGAGAGAAGGCACGTTGTTTAGAAGTTTTATATGTGTAACCCAAGTAGATAGCTGGGAAATTAAAACCATTAAAATTGACAAGTCACCAATTTTAGATTAATTGCAACCTACAGTTCCTGGAGTTGGTTTCTGGCCTCAGTGTTTGAGAGGTCCCTGGGAGAGCGCTGGTATCTGAGGAGGTACACACAGAAAGCATTGTCTCCTTATTTAAAAAATGGAGTAAAGCAACAAGAGACAAAAAAAAAAAAAAAGATACTTGGCAAGTTGTAGAGAAGATAGAATAAATATGACTGAAGGCAAGCACTGGGCAACGTTTCGGAGCTGTCTGATAGACAGTGAAGTGGCCCTTGATGCCCTGTGGTCTCATTTCTGAAATGTGTACGTTGAACAGGCCGAAGGAGCTCGGTGCTCACACAGCCCCAGCCAGCACAGAGCTGTAGCTCTGGAGAGAGCTGTGCAGACCTCCTGCAGATCAGAGCTCGCTGCAGCAGAGCCTGGGGCTGCACAGCTCATTTGGAGCAACTTGCACACTGGCTTCCTCCCTGTCCCCTGTCCCCCTGCTGTGAAAACAGCAATGGCATTGTGATTTTTTAAGTGCCCTCTGAGTTCAAATGGCAACAACCTGTAGTGTTTTACATCCGCTCCATGCTACTTGTCACCAGCAACAGCTGTTGCAGATGCCAGTGGTCAGCTTTGCCATGCTGGTGCTTCCAGCTGCCCTGACCTCCCTCCACGCTGACATTTGGGGTGTAGTCAGGAGCCAGCTCTGTGCTCACGTGCCTTTGGTACGGTCAAAACTCTTGCACCACGAATGGCAGGTCTGAGCCTTCGGACACACTTACTCCCACATCCAGCATACGTGGTGAGATCTCATCCTGTAGAGGCTGTGCTGATGGCAGAGGTGAAGGCAGGCCTTTCCCAGGTTATTTTAGCTAAACCAGTCATTTCCAGACTTCTTTTTTTTCTAATTATGGAGCTCTGAATGTTTCACATTGGAGGCCTGAACTCTTTTATGGGAAACTAAGCTTATTTACTATCTCCTTGCTCATGTCAATTCTTAGGTGCATTTTGCAGACCTTTAGAAAGAGGCTGTGTGCCTAAAGGGACCCCGCAGAACCCCCCCTGGTTTAATGAAGCTATTGGTGCTCGTGGCCTTTTATTTTCATAAACTGCGTGACAATGAAGAGAAGCAAAGACAGAAGGATGCAGAGCTGCAAGCTCTTCTCACCTTCAAGAAATTAGGAATACTTTTTATTTGGAGGAGAATTTCAATAGAATTCCCAAGACTGATGTCCCACTCAGGAGCAGAGGCACAAGGCTCCTCTTGTGAGGTGTCACGTTACCCAGGAGACAGACTGAGCAACCGAGACATTTTGCAAGTTTTTGAAAAAGAGATTTATATATAAATGTGTTACGGGAAAAAAATACCTCTGCTCATACACATGGTAATTCTTCTGTCTTACTTTGTTTACTATCTTTCTTTCTTTCTTGTTTTCAGAGATTTAAAGGAATTTAATTAAAAAGGCAGTTTAACTACCCTCTTTTTTCCAGATAACAAACACTAAAATAAAATGAAGTGAAATATTGGAGAGCCTGCTTTATGCTCCTTTTAAAACTGAACACAAAAGCCAAGTGAGATCATCGGGTTTATTAGGCAAGATATTTCCAGTAAGGATGGGGAAGCACTCCTGCCACCATACAAGGAACTTCTGAACCTCCGTCTGGAAAGTCACAGCCAGTTCCCATCATCTGTCTTGGGGAAGCAGAAATCCAGAGCAGAACTCAGAAGACGGCTTGGCCAGCGGGTGGCACAGAAGTAACCGTGTGGGATGTTCAGTGTGGCAGAGCTGAAGCGAGGGCACTGGTTTCTGTAGATACAACAGAAGGAAGAACATTACATAAATGACAATAAATCTTTGGATGGCAGAGTTACTATAAACTGTCATGAAATACGCTTACGCTGGAAATGAGGAGGGTTCTGGGCCTTGGAGCAACCAGGTTCTGCAAGACCTTGTGTCAGGAGAGCAGGGCTGGGTCCTGTTGCATAACCCACACACGAACGGGTTGGCATGTGATGCTGTGAAAGCGGAGTCTGGCTGCAGTGATCATCTCCAGTCCCATGTGCTCCTAGAATACCAATAATTTCTTCCACTAGCCTGGTATTCCACAGGCAGCTGTCTGTGATCTTCCAGAGAGCCAAAGTAAGCTTTATTATTTAGGTTTTAGCTCAGCTACAATACATCATTTAGAAAAAGTCCTGCCGTGCTAAGCTGCATTCAGTAGCATGGCAACATCCAGTGTGTATATTTGAGTGCACTCTGCTTTGTCTTTTGTTAGCTCCGATGTCAGCAGGTAAGTGAGCAGAGTGGCCTGAGACCTGCCAGTGTGGGGCACGTTGTTGGAAGCTGTCTTGGTTTCACATCTTTAGCAAACCTGGTGCTGTCGCGTTCCTCACCAGTGCCCTGCACGCTGCTGTCAATGCATCACACCTGGAATGTGCAGACACAGCTTTGCTCCTGACTGCGTGTGTCCGTGCCCTGCCTTTCTCCAGTTGCCCCGTGGCAGGCTTTGGGTGCTCAAGCTCCTGTGCTCCGTGCCGTGGCTCCCTGCTGCCCTGCACCTCCTTCCCGTTCCAAAATGCATTTTGAAGCTTTAGCTGTAGTATCTGGGTGCATGGAACTGGGAGTGCTGTGGCCCTATGCCCTACAGTGGAGCTCTCCAAGACATTGCGCCAGAGACTGCAGCTTACCCAGCAGGCCACGGAATGGCATCTGGGAGCTGCAACACCCTTTGCTTCGAGGCCAGCAGTGACAGGGTTATAAATCAGCAAGGCACCTATTACCTCCAATGGAAATGGTAATCTGTTTTTTCTCCTAGTGGCTGCTGTTGCAATCATCATGTGCTTGTAGCCTCCTCCAGGGAACAGTGCAATGCATCTCCCGTGCAGCAGCTGCATCCCTGCCTCTGGGAGCTCTCCCAGCACAGCGGGGCACTGAGCTCCTTCTCAACCAGTGGGAACTGCAGGTGTTCAGCGCCTGAGCTCAGCGCTCTGGCAGGATATGTGCAGGTTCACTCTCCTTATCACCAACAGCTGCAGGGCAGCCTGGAAATGGAGTTGCAGGAAGGGAAGGGATCCATAGGGCTGCCTTCTTCCTGCCTTTTTATCCGCTTGGAGGCATGCAGGGCTGTTGAACATGGTGGAGCTCCGCGTTCAGGGCACCCTGTGCAGGAGGCAGTAAGTGGCCAGGATAGCAGCACACTGGTGTCAGGTGTCTGTCTTAGCCTCTTCCCAGCAAGGTCTCCATCTAAATCAACAGGAGCTCTCTGGACTCTGAACCATGGCATATGCGTATTTTTAGAAGCCAATCAATCAGTGGTGACTGTTCAAGTTCAGACAAGTCAAACACAGCCTGCAAAGTTACACAGGAGCTCTGTGTGATGTAGAAGGGTTGGTGAGCCTGCTTATTATTTGGCACTCTGTGCCAAATCCATGAGCTACCAAGGCTGAGTTCTTTTCAGAGAGATAGCCGTAAGAAGTGCAAGTATAAACAGACTGTGGATTGTAAAACACACACTTTTTAATTGAAGCAATAAATTACTGTTTGTGCTTCCACAGAAGCCTTCTTTCAAGGTGCTGTGTGTTTTCCAAGCTTACACACAGCCCTAGGTTGGGGGTTTGCCATCCGGGCCTTTCTGCAGGTGAGGAAACTGAGGCACAGAAGATTGTACGTGCTGCCAAGGTGCCACAGAGACTGTGAAGACCCAACTTGCCTCCAGGGAAGTGCTGCGCTGGGCAAAGAAAACAAACACCTGTGCCCTGGCTTCCCCCTTCACAGTCTGATCAGCGGAAACAGCAGCAGTGGGGTTAGGTCAGCCTCAGGGCTCTGGGCAGAAGCAGCAGGTTGGCTTTTCGGTGGCTTTGCTGCAAGGCAGCAACATCCGGAAGCCCCTGTATGTGTTTCTTCAAGGAGTGTGAGCTGGGGTTTGGAAACACTGAGCACAGAGCAGGTGTACAAATGTAGCCTGGTGGAATAAAAAATCATAGCAATTGAATCATATCACATCATGAAAAACGTAGAGGCTCAGTAGTTGTGGAGAAGCAGGCACAGCCTGGAGACAAACTGGACCTCTAAAATCAGACACTAAGCAGTCAGTGAGCAGATTAGAAAATGCTGGTGTTCTGATTTCCAGAGCCTCAGTTTATCCAGTTTGAAAATGGAACTGATGCTTTCCTATGTCACTGACCACTCAGTCAAGAACTGTGGCTTTGGTCTCTTCTGCTTCTCTGCTTCTTCACGCCCTTGCCTCCGTTGCTACAAGACATCTGCTCTAGAGCTTCTTGCTGGAGTCTTTGCACAGCTGCACAAAATGTAGTGCATGATCTGATTCTCAAATTGGGCTTAACTCATATGTACAGTGCCAGCTGGAGGGGCCTGCTGAGTTTTTGCTGATGCATCAGAAATATATTTTTAGGAAGGTTTCTCTATAATTATCACATTATAGCTCCTTCTGGATCAGTCAGAGTATAGTAAACAATTGCTATACTTGTTAGAGGTCATGAATACAGAAAAACATTCCTCTGTGTGAGGTCTGCTGTTAAATAATAACTTGTCATTTCATGGCATGGGGGAAGTGAATGCCCTCGGAGGGACGTGCTGACATTGTTCAAGCCAGTGATCCAGTTCCTGTAATTTACACCACTTTCTTAAAGCTGCTTCTCTGCACAAGAACAATGGATGCGCTGAGGGACAGCTGTTGCCCCGCTGCAGCTCCCGTTGCCTTGCGTGTTGCTCCTCTCTCTGGTTTCCGTTACCCTGCTGCGGCAACGCGTAGATCGCTCGCTGCCAGAGGCTGAAGCCTGGAAGGTGATGGGCAGCTGGGGCAGGTGAGTGGCACTAGAAGGCGATCAGCCAAAGAGATTATTAACGAGTAATTTCACGATCAGTGAGTTGAATGAACAGCGCTGACCCTTGTGGCATCTCTGCCATCTGGTGTAGAGGGAACATTCACTGCTGTCTTTTACTCGGGGCTCTGAGAAATCCTCCTCTCTGTCTCCTTGAAGTAGTCTGACATGATCAAGAACTGCTCGCACACGTTGGGCTCACACAGCGCTCCGCGTACAGCTTTATTCCCTTGGGAAATCCAGGCTTTGCAATAATCACCTTGCTGTTCTCCCAGGCGTAACGTGCAGTTGTGACTTTCATAGTACAGAAGAAAAGTGAGAATCTAGCTGTGGCTAAAATCAGTTCACAAAACGGGTAAGTTAGGGATCCCAGAGCCCCTGGAGTCCTCTCTCAAGGCCAAAGAAGAAACTGAGAAGTCTGATGGAGCTACAGAAGTGGAGTAAAGCAGTGAGCATCAGCCCGACAGGTGATGGATGTGTCCGTTATGACATCTCACAGTCCCTCCCTGTGGCAGGGGAATCTGCCCTTTAATATGTGGTCAAATTTAAAAAAACGTAGCAATTTTGAGAGCTCAGTCTGGAAGGAGCTCAGCAGGGAGGCATAGGAGCTGACTGCAGCATTTCAAAGTCTTTCCAGAAGCCGTGGTTTGGAGAGTTTTCCTCTCCAATGAAATCTTCCATGTTGCAGCATCCAACAACTCACCAGCTCTACTGCTCCAAACGTCGCTGTGACACTGGCCCCACCATATTCATGTAGAAGAGGATGACTGAGGGAACGGCAGTCTCCATACTCAGCCCCTTGCTTTTCTTGGTTTGTGTTGCATGCTCCATGTTGTTTTAATGTAGTTCCTACTATTTAATGCATTTTTATTGCTTTCTCTAATAACATCGACTGAGTGCTAGGAGCCAAACTAAACAAGCTGTGCCAAGAAGCCAAACATTTCACTTCAACCAGCAAAGCGGATGCCTCTTACCCCTACTCATGCCTGGCTGTGCAAACCAAGGACCTCGCTGCTCATCAGGGAGAGCGAAGCAAACGCCTGGCGTGGTGCAGGCAAGGCAGAGCTGGGCTGTGTCCCTGCCACGCATGCCCCCAGCGCACGCCAGGCGTGTCGGCATCAAGGTGCAGGTCAGGCAATGCAGAAGGCTGGCTCTTCTCGAGGGATTAATGCAGCATCTTGTCTCATAGGCTTTGACAAGTTGGGTCTTCGTTTTGTGAGACTGTAAGCACCTCTAAATCCTTTTGACATTAGTGGAGGCCGGAGTTCACGTTCTGCGTCGCTGGAAGCCTTTCCACGCAATTAAAAAACAACCCCAGACCTCCTCCCCTGGTGCTGATCTGTGGTGTGGTGTTGACGTAAGTGTACTGCAGTTTTACTTACAGCAGCTGGGTGGTTGGCATTTCTATAGGCCTTTTTTAAAAAAAAAATTCTGTCTGTTGCACAATATTCCTGATTTTTTTTTTTTTACTCTCTGCTTTTCTCCTGCAAGTCCCAGCCTTCACGTCTGTCCTCTCAGCACTGCTTCCTGTTGTTCTCTGTGTTCTACCTTGTTCCACCTTCTCTTCTCTGGTTTCCTCCCTTTCATTTTAGCCTTTTTTCCTCAGGCTGCCTGAGCCCATCCTCCCAGAGGGGAAATGTATCTGTCTCATTCCCGTCTCCATTTCCCTCCCAGCCCCACAGCTGTTCCCGCTCTGCAGACCCCACTCCTGCTCAGAGCACCATCCTTGTCTGACCCCTTTCCTCCATCACTGGAGGTCAACAACACAGAAAACAGAAAACGCACCAGGAGGGGGAGATTACAGCCAAGAAAGATTGTTCCTGCAAGATGCCAAGTATTGTCTCACCAGCGTTCGCCTGGATTGCTTTCATCTGGCTGGACTGGCAGGACCCCCATCCCCAGCACTGACATGATTTGCAGTGTTTCATGCCACGCAATCCATCATTGCTCCTGAGAAATTTTTGCCTTCCATGCTGCCCAAGACTGAAAGCTGTAAACTCTGCAGTGAGGATGTGGTGAGGTGTGAATGTACACTTCATGTCCAAGTGGTTCTTCTCCCCCCATGTGCTGCACTTTTCCAGCAAAGCAGCGGGCACCGTTCTCTGTGCTTTGGCCCATGTAATTATGTGTTTTCTTGCTGTGCTTAGTCAAAAGTAATCATGGAGTTACAACCTCAGCTGGGACAGAAACCAGTCAGTTTAACAAGTTGGCTCGTGTGTGATTACGGAAGATACATTCTGCCACTGATTTGTTCTGCCACCCTTTTGCCCTCCTAAGTGGAACGTGCTGTGAGGACAGATGAAGCTGGTGAGCGGCTGGTGGTGGCACAGTTTGCCCATCCTGCTGGGGTGAGATACGTGTCCGGCTTATGGGTGCGAAGGGACTCTTCCCTCCAGAGAATGGGGATGTATTTGGGCTGCAGTCTGCACATCTGCCTCAGGCACCTTGTGACCCCTGCCTTGATTGTGTTGTTACAGAATTAGGGAATTATCAGATCTGGAAGGAGAACGTGCACGGGCTGATCTGCCAGCAAGGGAGTGAAAACCTAATGCAGCCCCACGGCTCTTTGTGTGCAGCCCACGCAGCGGCACTGAGACCCCAGCACTGCTGTCCACTTGCACCCGGCTGCAGCCGCATCCCTTGCTCTGTCTCTTCGCCTTTCCGTGTATTCCCCAACTCAGACTTTGCCTTGTTCAGCAACAAAGAAAATGCCTTCAGAAACATCGTTGCACTGATACAGCAGGAGGCTGTGACAGATACAGTCATGGCTGGGCAACGAGCGCACAGCAACACTGCGCTGTCTGTGCCATTATTGTTCTCAGCTGCAAACTGGAAGCGACCGAGAGCAGGGCAAGGCAGCAGCCCTTCTGTAACAGCCCCCCCGGGACGCGTGCACATCTCCAGTGGTGCAGGATGCGCACAATAGGCACGGCTGGCAGCTTCTTCCATGAAGATGATGACAGAATCCCTCCTCTGAATGTCGCCTCCGTATCCCATACCCTCTCAGTGATTACTCAGCAGTGATTGACATTCAAACCGTGAGTTTTAAAAAATCAAGTAAGGAAACAAGAAGGGAATACGTAAACCTCCAGGGCAAATTGTGTTGAAAAATGAAAGAGCGATGCGGGGATGGGCTCGAGGCTGGTCCTGCAAGGCTTGACTCTCGTGGGAACAGTTAACAAGCTCTGGGGGTTCCTCTCGTTAGGGTTTGTGACGGAGCAGTCAGCATGCGTTTCCTCTGCGAGCAGTGAGCTGCGGGACCCTGCTGCACTCGGACAGCTTGGAAACTGCCGGCAGCATTTCCAGGCACGGCTACGGACAGAAGAGAGGTGAAAAAAAATCCAGAGCGCAGTGTTGGTTTGCATTACCTCCTGGTAACACAGATTACCGAATTCAAGAAAAAGTTTTAGTTACGCAACACAAAGAGTCCACTTCGGAGTATACCACAGTGATACTCTGGCAAGCTCAGCAGCCCATAAAAATGCCCTCTCTGCTTATACTGTTGAATTGTTTCAGCCTTTGATAAACCAGCTGTTACAGCCTGTTGTACATTTTAAAGCGTTTCTTGCTAATGGATTTTCACAATGTGGTTTAAGGGATGTTGTTGTTAATAAATGTAACTGCAGTGAATAGTAATTTGATAAAGATAAAAGAGGCACTTATGAATTCCACTTCCCTTTCAGCTGCTGCTAGGAATTCTTCCCTCCTTCAGAATATGCTGCATTTAATCTTGATTTTTTTTTTTTCTTAAAACGGAACTATTATAGCCTCACTTTATAAAGAGAATCTCAGTGGAGTTGGACCAGTCGTGAAATCTGCGTGGTAAAAATCCAGTTCTGCTCAGCACATGGCAGAGATTTCCTTGCTGAAAAACAGGACTGGCCAGGAATCCCATCAGAAACGCCTAGAACTAGAGTGTAAGTTGAAAGGTGGTTTTTTAAAATATGATTAATGGATCTTGACACTGATGGAAGCATTAAAAGAAAATAATTTATCCACGCTTTTTGCTAATGGACTGATCTCCATTACGTTATCGTTACAATGGCCTCGTCGTGTGTAAGTTAATTAGGGACTTAGTTTCAGTACCAAGTAGCGTGTGATTGGCTCCAGTTAAACAGGAAACATGGGGTGTCTGAAGGCTGGTATCTACCACAGAAATGGCTCTGCTAACACTTGTGGCACACAATAATGGGAAGTGCTGTGAGTTATGCTGGGCCTGCATCACAAAACGATTACAGGGCCAAGTGGGGACAATGGTGAGGAGGAATGTTAGCAGAAAAAAATGGAAAGCGTTCTTTCCTAAGAAGTGAGCTTTGCTTTACTAGAATCCGATCCACGCGGAGATGGACGTCTTCAGCACAGGAGACAGGTATTAACCACAGGAAATAATCTGTTTTCACAACTTGCAGGGAGCTAGTTCTCTTGACAAAAAAAGATTTTCTATTTTTGGATGGCGCTTTTAATTAAAGACGCATGAGGTCCGCATGCAGAAAGGACCAAGAGGCAGCGTGAAGCTGGAGGGTGCTGAGAGACAGGGCCCTGCTCCTGCCTCTCTGGGCTGCCTGCTGTGTGACATCGTACAGCCGCTTCTCTTCTCCGTGCCTCTTTGCTAACCTCCCACTTTCTGTGTGTTGTCTTTGTTAGCTCTTTTCAAGGGCTGAAGCTTTCTTATACCTTGAGTTAGCACTGCATTTAGCTTCTCCAGATGCTATGGTAATATCATCGGAACTAATAGTTAGTCTGCCACCCAGCTCATTCTCTCAACTCGTTCGTTTGCGAAGCTGCACATCCTTGTGAATAGGCAGCTCGGGGATTTATATAGAAAGCAGCAACGTGGATCTGCCTCCGATCTGAAGTATAAATCAGGAGTAAATTCAATGAAATTCAGCAGGAATACAGTAGGTATTTGTTACAGGATAACCAAGACATTCTGTACAAATTACAAGAATGCTACTTGCATTATAGTTTATAATACAAGACAAGAAAATGGTGCAATGTCTTGCTCCCTGCACACTGCACTGAACTTCTCCCTCGGGGTGACTGTTTTACGTTATAATCAGTCAGTTTTCCCAGACTAATTTCCTTGCATAGTAGGCTATAAATAATTATTATTGGTATTGCAAGGAGCCTGTGAGTTCCTGAACAAGCGTGACTGAATTCTTAATTTGCCAGTTACTGATATAACGCTTCTGTTTTAGTGATTACTTTAATTATGTTTTATATGTAATTGAAAGAATACAAAATCATCTTCTTTTTTTTCTTCCTAGATTCACAGGCTGATTGGAGAACAGCCCGCCTCTGGCTGTCTCTGCGTTTGTAAATCCTGTTTGGACTAACATGATATTCAGGGGTAAGCACTTGTTCATACGGTTTAGCAATGTTAGTCCCTGTGTACTCTCTGAAGACAATACCAGTAGGTTGTCAGCATCCCATGGGCCACATCACATTGTTGTAGGAAGATTCTCAGCAATGAAAATGCAGTTTTATCCTTCTCAAAGTGCCCCCTGCCAAAGTCAGCCAAGCATCCAGAAGCACTTACTCTGAGTGATGGATGCAGCATTAATATTCTACTAACTTGCTAAGCATACAAGATAGGCCAAGCCTTTCCAGAGGTTTCAATTTCGATCATGTCCCCTATTTCTTGTGGCTGAACCATGCCCTCACGTACATCCAGGGCTTGGCAGCTCTAATTTCATAGGAGCCAATGGACTTGAAAGATAATCTATTGATGTAGGAGAGAGATGAATCAGGCCTGTGGCCAGAGTCCTATTGACTTCAGTGAAAACAGACAGCGATGCAGTTGCTGTCATATAGGTCTTGAGAGCAGACTGCTTTAATAACTTTGTCCTCAGGTGCCCAATTCAGTTGTGGTGCTAAAGGAAGGGAGCGCAGCTACCCGACCTGGGGTGCTGAATGCTGCTGGGTGGTCCAAGACATAGATACTGCCAGAGTGAGCATAATTCCTCTTGCAGAGCCATTGCAAAGTGCTCATGATGCAGTCCTGCTTTCCTTCTCTGCCTCTTCCAACAGGAATGCAGGTCTTGACCACACACACTGGCAATACAGGACCTTGGCCTTGAACTTTGTGACTCCAACTTCAGCTTTGTGAGCCCGTAGACAGCCCTTCTGCAGCTGCATCAGGCCACACACAGTCACAGCTCTCTGCTGGGAGGTGACAGGCACAAAGCTGGCACTGGCTCTCTGATTACTTCTCTGCAAAGTCAAACAGGTGAGCATACTCTATTGGTGGCCTAAGTGCTTTTGTTTGCCTTAACACTGGCCTTGAGCAGCAGTAAGTGCAGCTGGCACTGGCTTCAGGAGGCAGTAATCACCTGCAGCTCCTCTAAGCTTTTCTATACAGCATAAGAAGCCATGATCTTGCTCTAGTAACCAAAACAGCTGTGGAGTCAGCACAGAAGCAGCATGAAACTGTCCTTGTGATTTTATGTCATCGATAAGCTGTGTTGCAAGGGCTGGGATTGCCCAAGAGTTACACACACCACAAACTCAGTATGATGTTACGGAACATCGGTGTCTTGCTCTCCTGAGCTCTTTTTATAATACCAACTAAAAAGATTTTCCAGGACAAATGGAAATGTGGCCCCTAGACTTGTGATTATGTATACAAACAAACCTCAGGTATGCAGGATTTGGCCTATTTGACCAGTGTGCTGTGTGCTTCTGAGGATGCTCTGCTGCCTTTTCACTAGAAAGCAAAAGCAGTTTTGTGCCCAACAGGCGACAGTTTTTATGCTGGTCTCCTCTGCTGCCTTCCCCTGCAAAGGGGGGAGTGAAGGGGTGGTGCAGCCTGCGGGTTTTAACTGGACACCATCCCTTTAATGGGGAGATGTGTTTTTTTTTTTTTTTCAGGGCCAAAAATAAATGCTAGTGAAGGAATAAACAGACGTGAAAAGAAGGCTTGGACACTTGGAGGACAAGACTGCTTTGTGTTTCCCAAAGCAATAAGCCTCTTCACAAGGAGGTTACTCTTTTAGAAAAACACAAGTCCTGTGACACTGCCAAGGTCAGTAGGTGCCCAGCAGAGCAGGGAGCATTCAAGACAGATGTATCTTGGGAAAGGGGCATATTTGCTCCCCTTGAAAGAGAGGAGAGAGGAGGAGAGAAATTTAATTTGCTCTGCCGTTTCAGCTCTTTCCACAGGGTCTGAACGTGCACCAGTTTGTCAGCAGAAGACAGCTTCCATCTATCTTGGATGGCAACGTGGCCCCAGCACTGTGGCTGTATCACTCGCACACTGGCTTGGGAAGAGGGCAGTGCTGCTGCCATTCTGCAGCTGAGGAAGCAGGTAAAGAGGGGACACGTGTCACGTGCAGAGTGACAGGCCTGGATTTTTAAAGGCGCTCTGCATTTTTCAAAAGTCCCTTGTGGACGGGGCTCTCTCTCCTTGTGTTGGTGTTGTACAAGCAGTCTAAGCTAGGCCCCTGCTACCTGTCTGTATCGGACAGGTCAGCTGCAGTCTGGATGGGCTTTGCTTACTGCAGGAAACAGGCAGAATTCAAAGCAAATAGCTTGGTACAGACACCTCGCTTTCTGGTAAGGAAAGTTGGTTAGCGAAGTGCTGCAGTGATCTCTGTCGGGTTAGGGAGCTTTGGACTTCACTTTAGGGACTTAACTAATTCTCCACCCAGTGCAGTATCTTTTGAAATGTGACTTTTTAGGCTCTTTATTGTCTCAGTTGGATATAGAATGAAAACGCTGGGTAGTATTGAGCAATGATAAGATGATACAGAGTCTGTCTCATGCACAAAGGGAAGTGCAGTTCTTTCAGTGTCTCTAGAGCACCAAGTTGTGAGTCAGCCAAAGCCTCTGAGGAGTCTGGGTGGGAAACATGAACTTTTAAAGGCACTTTACTAGGGCTGAATCTTCAGCACTGTCCATAGTGACACACCAAAACATACCCATCTCAAAGAGGGCAAACGTTGAGAAATTAAGGGAGCTAATTCATGGAATCGACTGCACTGCAGAGCTGAGGAATTGAATGTAATGGAACTTGGATTCCGGAACTAGCTGAAACATGCAGGAGGATTAATCCTGACGGGAAATGCTCCAACCCCAGTGGGATAAGTAACCAGCCCCAAACACATGGGGAGCATTAACTGACATGCAGAAGTTCTGATTGGCATGAGGGTATTCCATTCACATGCAGCTAGGGATTAAAATCAGATGTCTGGAGAGGAACTGCTACAGAATACAACGTTCTGCTTTGCTCTTTGATGGAGTCCATCGCTCTCACCACAGGGCTGACTAAGCAGCTTACCCTGCAGGTCCTGAACATCCGCTGCTCCAGTGACGTGTTCAGTGCAGCAGTTCCGGACCTGCCTTATAAGTTACTGCCACTGCCACAAGGGAGGCATTGGAGAAGAGTGGTGGAGCAGAAGACTGGAGGCAGTATTTGCCTCAGTCGTCCAATTTGAATTTGCTGGGATGGGAAAGGTAGAGACAAAATGAAAAATGTCGAACGTGAACTTGTGAATTAGACTCAAAAAGGAAATTAGAACAGATGGCAGAGGGTTTTGGCTAGAGAAATAAAGAGAAAAAGAAGAGAAACGTGGCCATTGTGGAGTGAGAATGGGGTTGAGATTACATCCATCTACATATGGTCTAAAAATGAATTAAAAACACTTTGTCCACATTTTCAGTAGAGATGATCATATTGAGCAGTGGGACAAATACAGGATTTCTAGTGGGAATATACAGAAGGGAATGAAAATTATCGCATGTAAGGTGGAAGGAAAAGCTTGATGAATTCAGTGTGCTCAGGTGAAGGTGCACTGGCAGATTTCCATCCCAGGATTTGGAAAGAACTGGCACATTAAATGAGTTCAGCTTAACCTGATATTTCTCTTTGATGACTGATTTTTTTTCTAGACAAATGAAATACAGGTGATTTACTCTATCCAGACTTGTGTGAAGAATCTGATATTATACCACCGGGGAAATTACTAGCTGAAGTTGAGACGATGGGGATTAGTGTGGATGGTGAATGCAAAACTGCTAAAGCGCAGAGGAAAGGGGAGCTCTGAGGAGACAAGAAATGCCAGAGGCAGTCAGTAAGTGGAACTCCTCAGGAGTCAGTGCTGAGCTCACTCTTGCTTGTTTCATTAACGAGTCTGGCAAAGCAGTAGGAATGTAGTAAAGAAATCTGCTGAGGACATGGGCTTTCTTAATGCAGAGGATGATCGGAACATCAATCAGCAATGAGTGAATGACAGAATTCATCTGAAATAGAATAGACAAAGTATTAAGACATGCATTTAGAAATTAATAACTAGAATATCATATTACTCACTTGAAGATGACAAAGGCGGGGGGGGTGGAAAAAAAAACGGAGAATTACTTGCTCACAGGGATAACTGTGAACCACCAATCTGATATGGAGAGGCAAACACAATCCTAGAAGATACAGGCTCACTCATGTTCAAGGAGGATTAGCAGGTACAGAGAAGGGCACTGAGGATGATCAGAGGGTTTTGAACAAGAGGAGACTAGAAGAGTTTCATTTGTTTAGTTTTTCAAAACAAAGGCTAGAGGAGATAGGATTGTTTTCAGTAAATATATCTGATAGGTAAAGATCAGAGAAAAAAGAGAATTGTTTAAACTAAATTATGATGCTGGCACAAGAACAAATGATATTAAGGCTGAAAATTTTAAATGAAGTGCAGGAACAGCCTGCCAAAAAGCACGATAGGATGTAATTGAATGTAACAGTAGGAGAGTGGATCAGTAATTCAGAGCCCTGCGTTCCTAGATAACTTCTTTTTTGGGAAGGGAGTTAGCCACAGCAGCTAAGCACAGGGGATTGAAAGAACAGCCCAGACCAACACCACAGAGGTGCTCCCAGTGACGGAGCAGTGCGGTATGTGGCACCTACCACGGAGTGGTTTCTTTCTTAGTAAGAAAACTAGGCCATAGTGTGTGCTGCTAAGCGCTAGCTGTATCGGAAAAGCAGTGTCACTAAAACATTTTGCCGGGGGTTTGAGCTCTTGGTTTTTACCCAAAACGTGACCATCTTTCACCTCCCATGCCTGAATATACATGGCTGAAGGCACACCTTCAGGAGTTGCTGTCCTGGCACTGGCAGCCCATGCCTCACAGGCTCCGTGGGGGTTGGAAGCAGGCAGTGTGCTCTGCTCCCACTCTGTCCCATGGCGCTTTCCTTTTCTGATGCCCTGTTAGGCAAAATGCCCACACGGAATAATGCTGTACCTCTTCGAAGAGAAGCAGTAAACAGGGTTTTGGTAAAGTGGGTGCTGGCCTCTAACCGGCACCTCTTAACTGAAGCTGGCTGACAGACACATGCTGCAGTGATGCCCTTGCAGTGGGAAGACCCCCCGGGCCTTGGGGCATGGAACCTCCTGTTGGTGCCAGGGGCTGGGGCTGCTGTGCTCTCCCACAGGCCTGCACCAGGTGCCCTGCGCTGCTCATGCGAGGGCAAGAAAATGCAGCTGGCCAGAGTCCTCGGGTTTGGAAGCAGCAGGGGGAAAGGAGGCTGTCACTGAAGCTCTTATCTCACTGGCTAAAGTGAGGGCCTTCCCTTTTCCTCCCCTCACGAGAACTGGCGAATTCAGCTCTTCAGTGGTACGAGCTCATTTCAGCCTTGCCTATAAATAGATAAATGAGATTCCTCCTGTCCCAGTGAGTAATTCTGACATCCTCCCTTTGCCTCGCAGAGAGCTGAGTCACAGGCACTCTGCACTCCGGTCCCTGCATTACTTACATGGTCTCAAAGGAAATTTTAACACATCCAATGAATCATCAGGGATTGGATCATGTTTAAAGTTATTCCAGTGGCATTTCCCTTCTATTGTAGCAAGTCTGCCAACACCTAAAACTTTAGCTAATCTGGACTCAAAATGCATTGAGGAAATAGCATGTTGACATACACAGCTATTAGTACAAATAATTTAAAAAGTTCTCTTAAATCTGCATCAATAAATAAATGACCCTTAGTGGATTCCTTTGGCACTTTGCTGCTAATTTTGTCAGACTGCTTTGTTTCGTAGCTGCTTATTTAAAAGAACTCAAAAGTTTGAGATGTTTTAACATTCAGTCTTTAGGTCCTTAATTTAATCTCCTGCAGGTTTCCTGCCAAAATATTATTTGCACTGAGATGGAGCTTGCAGCCCCATGCTCATTCTCTCACAGAAACACACACATTCCTGTTCTTACCCATGATAAAAATAAAATGCCTGCAAAGCAAGGACAAAGCCAGAGTGGTGTTAAGTACAAAACACAGAACATTACTATGCTGGCTGCGCAAGGCTCTGAGCTCTGGCATGAAGCTGCATCTCCTGATGGGGCATTTTTGCTCATTACCCTTCCTTCTACATGGAGCAGTGTAGTCTGATTGGCTTAGAGGCAACAGAGCATCTGCAATCAGAGGTCTCCTGCCTCAGAAAGCAACTGAAGAGTGGAAAATTCTCCAGCAGAGTGTGGGAGCTGTGAAACAAACATACAAATATTTCTCTCTGTTGGTTTTCTGGCTTGCCTTGCCATATCTTAGAACTTGTTGGGACTTTCCACTCATCGTTACCAGACTCTCCATTTGAATGAACAAGAAATGCTAACATTTGCTCATTTTACTCTGAGACCTAAAACCTGGCGAGTTCTTTCGATAACCCTAGGAAAGCTGAGTCTTACTCAAGTAACATTTTTCTAGCACCTTTCCATAAAGCAACTCTCCGCCTGTGTGTGGATGGTTAATGAGCATTTGTTCAACACATTCCAGCACGAGCTGTGCTCCCTCCATGAGGCAGTGTGTCTCCTGCACTGAGGCTCATTGGTTTATTTATCAGCCCAGCACAGCCTTGCTTGCCAGTTTTCTGCCAGTGGTTGCTATACAATAGCATCGGGAAAGAAAGATCAGTTTTGGCTCTCAGTGGAATTGGACATAATTCAGCTACCTGTTGACAAATGATGATTTGTTTAACAGCATAAACGATAATATTTTTATAGCTGATAGTTTTCGCCCTACTCTGCAGCTGGAAGAAAAAAAAAAAAGAAAGAAGAGGAACTCCCAGAAGTTCCTCACTTGAAACCAAAGTTTTCTTGTAGTAATGCCTTGTACTGTTGTTTCTGTGCAGGACAAAAGACATCCCTAATGGGCAAATCAGTGGTGTCCACGTGATGCTGGAAGAGGACAGGTACGTTAATGGGGATCACTCAGCTTCTTGCTTGGCCTCCTTCCTGCAGCAGAAAACCCCACTGGGTGGCCAGGCCACAGAGATGCTCAAGGACAAGTCCTGAAAACAATACAACATTTCTGTACAGCATTAATCGCCTTGTGCGGGGCCAGCGGTGGGAACGGGGAGAGGGTGCACGCTCTCTCAGCACACACATTTTCTATCTAACCTTTGTTTCAGCTGGCCTTTCCCACTAATTGATCTATCTTTAACACCTTGTACTCATTTGTCGTGAGGCTGTTTAGCAGCACAAAGCAATTAAGGACCACAGAAGCCCACTGAGCCTGACAGAGGTTGCTAGCTCCGGTTCCGCTGGGGCAGGAGCTGTGCACAGGTTCAGTCCGTGCTCTTTGCTACCCAGTGAGGGGATGGAGGATGGCTGGTGGGGCTGGGCCCTGAGCTGCCCAGCTCTGTGCTGCCATGGGGACACGGCGCAGTCCAAGTTCCCCATAAGGCAGCAGCAGGATCTGCTCTCAGGACATGTGGGGTTTCAGGAAGTGGCACCGTCACAGATGGTGAACGAGGTAAGGAAAAAAAAAAGTGGCTTTAGAATAATTGTGTAGATGGCCTTGTTCCAACTGCAGCAGCAAGCTTAGGATAACTTCTCAGCCTAAACTCCTGCCTGCACTGGGAGTGGGACAGTGGTGTGGCTGCACCAGTTTGGCTTAGGGCTATTTCCATGTACCGCACGCTTCGGAAATAGGGGCTAACAATTCAAACCAAGTGACATAGCTGATCCACAACATAAAAAAAAAATGAAAACTAACCAACCAGTTCTTGCTCATGCCTTTAAAGTACGCTCAGCCAAACTGTACTTCATGACTATCTCTCAGGAGGGCCAGATTCTGGAGGACGTGTCCTCAGCTCGCAGAAAATCATTAATCATTAGTGTGCCCTGGTCCCTGGCTATTTTAATCACTGGTGAAATACTCATGCAGTTCCCACTCCTAAAAATGGTATTTGACTCCAGTGCACATGATTTCCTTTGGCTTCCTTTCACCATGTAAGAGCAAGCCATAACAACTTGGAAGTACAAGCACCGGAATCCGTAGATTTGCTTCTCATCTGTCATGGAGCAAAACCTTGGTTCTACACGTAGCGTCTGTGCTGACCAAAAGATCAGAATATATTGTGACTGGCTAGTGTAGTATGAATCTGTAACAGCCCTTCTGCCTACTGACTGATGGTCAAACCCTGACCTGTCCTGCGTGCTGGAGCACTGAAAATGTCTTGGTATCATTAGTCCAGGTCTGTTCCACTTTATGATGTAATGATTAAAAATCCTTCTTGTATATGCTGGCAATAATTAGGGCATGTCAGTCCACTGTGGGAGAAGTGGATGGACTAGCAGTATGTTTGAAAACTGCAGACATCTTTGTCCAGTTTTCCCTTTAAAAATGCTGCACTGAAGTCACAGGAAGCTCAAGGGGAAAACAAACTGCTCAGCCACAGGATCAGGATCACAGTGAAGCTGGGTACTTTGCTTCTCTCATGAGGCAGATGAACAGCCTGAGGAGTCTGAGGTGTTCGGAGAAAACTTCACTGCTCTCCCTTAATTGCAGACCAATAAATGCATTGTTCCCCTCTCCCTGGGCTTACCTAATTTATAAACTGGATTGCTACAACTCTGAATTCTCTGCTTTTACTCTTTGTATGTGAACAGGTTCCTTCTGAGCTTGGAGAAAGCACCAGTCTGGTTTTATATACAGAAGGAGCAGGTGAAGTTTGTAGGTGTGAAAACCTAATAGGTAATGTTTAGCAGGTGCACTGCTCATGAAGGATCCCTTCAGGGATAGTCACACCATGTCAACTCAAAGGCACAATGACAAATAGAGGACTATCAAGAATTCAAATATGGAACTTAACTCATCTCTTCTGACAGCATTATTTACATGGAAAACCATGGATTTTTAACAGGCAGGAAAAGGTATGTACTTTTTTTTTTTTTTTAAGTTGCATATAAGGCAGCGTCAGCCTCAGTAACGAGGAATTTCTGTCTGCATGGCTGTTGGGTTCAGAAGACAGATCCTGTTACCATGCCACTGGAAAGTTTAAAATTTGATGCTGCACAGAAAGGTAGGCAGATGAGTCCCATGACCCTACATCAGCTGATGAGTTTATGTGCTTGAGACTCATGACATCTATTCATTTTGCTGGGGTTCTATTTTGTTTTTCCAAAATACCAAATCTCAACCGAATACCAGCTAAGCCCCAGAACAGAGACCAGCTCTTGGGAAGGCTGTCCTGGCTGTCCCACCAATTCTCTTACTTAAACTCAGCCAATACTGTCCTCATTAAAAAGACAAAGCTCAACAGTAATCTGCTAAAACTAAAGGCTGCTTGACAGCTTGGATTTCTTCAGTCTTACTGAAAATAGTTTAAATCATGAAGAAATTTTGCCTTAATAACCATATTTCCTCCATGAAGCAGCTATTCATCAAAAACTACAGCGAAGTACCAAAGGGCTCCAGTGAAAGAAAGCAACAAATTTGCCTGCAAAATGTTATTTCTTGCACCGGTCTAATTCAGATCATGTGGCTGACATACAATTCCTTTGACTGAATGTACCACATTAAATTAGTCCAGGCAGATGTTGTGCATTGAAAGCAGTTGATAATATCACAGGGCAGTTCAGAATGGGTCCCATGCAGCCAGACTCCGTGCAGCCTGGAACACCAGTGCTTGAAAGATGCTGATGCAATTGCTTTGATTTTTTCTTTTCCTTGTGGCGAGTCTCACTCTGCAACCTGTGCTCCTTTGTGGGCTGTTGTACCCACACTAATGCCTGTAGACACTGGGTGCTTTCAAAGGATGTGCAAAGAATTGTGAATGGTAGCTCAAGCTTAGTACATCCTCTGCTATCTATGCAGAATTAGCTGCATGCAAGTACCAGGATGCTTTATTTTGGCAGTCTATTTTAACGTTCATACTACTCAGCATATGCTAGGGATGGCAACTTCAGGAAGTCTAGGGCAGCACTTCAGCAGAGTAGAAGTTGATGGCATCACTTGAGACTGCCTGAAAAAACCATGATTGCCTGTGTATGCTTTTCAAAACACATTTATTTTAGGAATTTCTGCATTTTCCAAGCCAGACCGGAGGTGTTAAGTGACACTGATGTTTCAAAAGGAAGAGCCAAATTTGTCCATAGTGCTTTGGCCTGAGCACAGAGAAATGGACTCACAGGTCTGCTCAGAATGTCCTGCAGTGAAACGGAGCAGGATCCCACCTGCAGGGCATGCAGGAGCCCTCCTGCTTGCCAGCCCCTGGCCCAGTACCAAGTGTCCCCACAGGGCTCTGCACCTGCCATCCACTCCGAAAGGCTCTTGGAGGGGTGTGTGACTGGGAGAGCTGTTCTGAGAACAGATAGGATAAAAATAACACCAACTCTTCTTGCTCTCCTATTCACCGCATGCAGTCACATATATGAAGGGCTTCTTCCACAGAGATGCATAAGCAGGAAATTGTGGCTTACCAGAAGGTAGAAGATACAAGGTTATAACGCACTGGAAGAGTTTGTCAGACACTTATATAGGCAGAGTTCCCATAGCACATGAGAAAAAGATCCATTCATCCAGGCACCGGCTTTGGGATGAGTTGCAGGATTGCTCTGTGCGCATCCCCTGCATTCGGAGGGGCCCCTCCGAGCTTCACATCCACCCGTGGGTTCTCTTCATGGGGCAGAGCTGTGATAGGAAGAAGCTGGGCAGGCTCATTCCAGTATTACAAAGCAAAAATGTGTTTATTTTAACATATAAATATTCTTACTTGGAGTAAGATGTGAATACTAAAGATAAAAATCATAACATAGAAACAAAAACCCCTTCCGGATCTTCCTGTTTTCAGTACTAAGAGTAGACTGTTGTTCTCCAACTCGTTAGCAGTGGAGGCAGTTCTGGTTAGTTCATTCAGTAGATACTGGCTTAAAGGCAGATCAGTTCCATCCACACATCTCACCGGGGGAAACATTCAATTCCTTCCATCTTGTTTTGGTATCAGGTGAAAACGCTGGGCTGGCTGTATGAGGAAATGGCCTGCGGCTTCGTATCATGGGCCCATCTCAGAAGTCGAAGGCATCAAAGCAGAAAGTCCTGAACCAAACCACTCCAAAAGCAGCGCATTCCTGGAAGCAGCCTGCAGGGTGGCCCTGAGCAGCACGAGTTTCTTCGCTCCCAGCCCATCCTCAGTTGACAGGAGGGTGCCCTTCTTGTGCCCGTTATCTCTCTTACCTAGTCACACAATCGCTGGGACCAGGATTGTCTTTTAGGGCTTGCTTACACAGGGCAGCTGACTATTCTGCAATAGCTGCTGCAGGATGACTTCATGTGAACGCACTCATTCCACAGCGGCTGTTCGAGCTCCTGATTCATACCATACCTTAACTGGAGTCGCGTCAGCAAGACAGTGTGCCTTACAACGTTAAGCAAGACCTGGGACCCAATCTGGGGTTTCTAGTCACTTCTCCTTTACATAGAATTCAGCTTTAAGAAAAGCAGTTGAAATGTTCCTGAGAATGACAAATAACAAATGAGTAATGCTTGCTCCGCAGCCATCTAGCCCAATTACAAATGGGTAAGTGATGTGTAAAGACAAGTCTACGCAGTCTGTGTAGAGAGAAGGAAAAAAAAAATAAAAACAAGCATGCATTTCTAATCTGTTGGCACAGTCATATAAAGCAGAATTCATTGATGATAAACATATCAATTAATTGATAAACAGAGCCTTTTCAAAAAGGTAATGACTAAACCAACCAGATGCTGGGAAAAGGACAGTTACTGCTGCGGAGCCAGATTGATTTGATTATCCATATCCTTGCGTAGAGTTATTAGAGGATAAAAGCTTTGAACATTGTTGCAGAGTTCAATGAAAATAAAAACTTAACACATCCAAGCTCTCAGAAGTGCAAACAAGGTGTTAGGATGCATGAAGACGGCGGATAATTGAATATTACAGTTCTATTTAACAAATTGCTTCTCTCCATGCAATTGCTGCATCTCTGTCTGACCTAAGCAGGAACGAAGCTCAGAAAACAGCGATGAGAATGAGCAGAGATCTGCAATGACTGAGAGCAATTCAGCAGAAAGAGGAGTAAAGCAGGGAGTTAGCAAGGAGAGGGCAGTTCACAACGTAACGAATGGCACTGAGTCTAAAACCACCAGCACTTTCCCAAGCATGAAAAGAATAAATTGAACACTGAAAGAACAAAAGAAGAAATGCAGATGTAATGAGCTAGCACACATCACTGTCCTGGAATCTGAGAAAACAATTTTTTTAAACACTTCTGGCTGAAATCATTTGTGGGAGCTCGGTCCTGGGATGGTACAGGAAGGGACGTGAGCAGGAACGTTGCAGGACGGAGCCCTTCCATCAGCAAGCAGGCAGCAGTGCAGGAATAGGGGCACAGGGACATGGGCGGGCACCAGCCCAGCCCCGCGGCCGCTGGTGGAGCAGCTGGTGCTCCCTGCTGCCCAGGCACGCTGGTGATGCTGCACGGGCACGTTCCCATGTCCCGTGACTGTCCTGCAACCAGTGGAACAATTTATAATGCTGAATAAAGGATCAGTAAATCTCTGTGGCTCGGGGTGCACCCTCCCCTGCTCCCCAGTGCCTTGCTGTTAACCAGCGATGCTCCTGCTGAAGTGGTGTGGACGGGGGCTGTGTCTCTGCGGTTGGTTTGGGAACATCCCTGGCTGCATTTTGCTCTGATGGGCGCAAATGCAAGACTGATACAGCAGAGAGGGAAAGTGCTTGGTTTCTTTCATTTCTCCCACTTTGTGTTCCAGTTCTCATGCCCTGAGCTTCATGCAACAATGCACTCTCCGTACCACAATTAACAGTGAATCTTTTCCAATCCACTCCAACAGAAACTCTTTCCCCAACCTGTAACACCACTCCAGCTTGCAAGCAAGCCTTCCCGAACGCAGACCTGCCCTACCGTGCGCCCAGCACTCGTGCTTACCTTCCAGGCCTCCCCGTGCCGGAGGTCACAGTTGACCATTGCAAGAACAATAAGGATTTTTAGGGGCATTATGACTGGGTTAGTAAAACACAGCTGCCCCTGAAAGTCCCTCATTTTTCTTGCTGCCGCTCAGTCCCCTCCACGTCCCTAGGAGGGCAGAGGTCTGACGGGCTCCTTTTGCTCCAGCACGGCTCTGCCATCTCATGCTGGCTTTGCTGATTCGTCAGCAGCAGCCCGGCCGTGCTGACCAGCCGTGACACAGGAGCGGAGGTGTGGAACTGCTTTGTCATCGCTGCAGGCTCCCTCCTAAGCAAACGCTGCGCTGCACTTCAGCGTAACGCCAGATGGCTCGTCTGTCACTCGGCAGAAATGCCACCACACAAAGCATACCTCATTGCAAGCAACCCTCAAATGCCCCCATATCACTGGGGCAAAATGAAGCAACGCCTGGTCCTGCAAGCACACGCGGCACTGGCACTCGCAGCGCTGCACTTCCTCCAGTAAATGCAGAGCGCCCAGCGTGGTGAGCACCTGGTGTGTGTGCACTGCGACGGGGGGAGCGGGTCGCAGCGCCCGCCCACTGCACGAGCAGTTGTTCTTGATTTATTAATAAAGCTGGGAGCTCAATTAGGTAATTGCGACTGATTTCTCAACCGCTTTCAGATGATGTGATTTTTAAGAGCTATACTTTTCCTGTTAAAAAGGTGCCAAGTAGTTGGCTGGGAATTTTCAACCCTCATTTACAAATCCTCTTGGAATTCCCAGCCCAGCCCAGCATGTTCGTAGGGCAAGGAGTAGCACTCTTCTTTTAACTCACGGGTATTGATGGCGGTGGACTCAACAGAATCCACAGGCAGATTCCCATGCGTGCTCCTGCCCTGCTGTTCCCCTGAGCTTGCTGTGGGGTGCTGGATGGGCACGCTGTCCCCATGAGTGCTGTGGGAAGCCCTGCAGGCTGACCAAGCACTGCTGCCCGTGAGGACAGGGATTTAGGAGCTGCTCCAGGGCTCCCGGGGCCTTTGCAGCAGAGCAGGGAACCACTGAGGACTCGCAGCACTATTTTTCTCTCCCCCTCTTGCATTAAAAATGCCCTGCCCATCCACAAAGGACAGTCTTCCCCACTCCCAGAAGTTACAGCCTAACACAAACACGACTCTGTCACTGAAGTCCCACGATGAGCACTATGAGCAGCAATCTCGCACAGTGTGGGTGCCCCTCTCCCGGCCAGGCACTGGGCAGGACTCACATGCACGCGGCTGCCTTACATCCAGCTCCAGAACAATGGGGCTGAGCTGCCACATTCAGCCACGCAGAGCAGCGTCGTGTTTGGAGCCGCTGCCGTGCAAACATGCCAAAGCCAGGGACACGGATGGGGCTGGTGCAGCTGTTCTGCATGCAGCGGGAACGCCGAGGTTTGGGGCACCAAAGGTCCCGGCCACGTGCAACACAAGACCAATGTCCTCCCCTCTCCTACCAGCGAAAGACACTGCACGGCAGCAGCCAACCTGGCATCCAGCAAATTCCTCAGCCCCTCTCATCGCCGTACAAAGCCACACCTCATTTTCATTTAGAATTTCTTCTAACGCTTGAAAGTCATATGAAAGCAACTATTATGCCCTGATTTGGTAATAAAACACGAGCTGTGATTCTGGTCCAAACATTATTTGCATCTTAAAAAAAAATAAAAAAATAAAAATGTAGCAGCAGTATCGTAATAAAAAAAAGCAGCAGCTCTCTGAATGCTAATGACGTTGGTGTCCTAAATGAAGCATAAAAGCCCGATCCTGTGAGATGCAAAGCATGAGTCAGAGCATCAGCAGTCCCACACTGAAAGCAGCACTGCTGCTTCATTCGTTTAAGGAATCAATTCCTTTGTAATGAGCATCAAGTAGTTTCTAGGACTAAAATTAAAATGGGATGCATGCTTTTATTATTTCCAAACAGTTCTTTTCTTTTTCCTCTTGGAATGACAATAAACAGCTCTTTGTAGTTGGAAGGAGCCCCAGGTAAGGACGAGGTCCCTGCAGCACTGCTGTTGTGCTGACTCAGAACACAAACCCGCTGAGACCCTGCAGGAAGCTGGGAGCCTCCCCAGCACGAGCAGACCGAGCTCACCAGGGCAGAGCACAGCACGGAACCGCACGCGCTGCAGATTTCAGCCCAGTTAGGCTCTCTCACCCTGATTCTGGTTTCCTTGTGTTGGGTAGCTGGCAGAGTCCCAGAGGATGGATGTGTCCTGCCCCGGGGAACCCCCCTTCATGGAGGGTTTACGTGTTCCTTCTTGAACTGGAAAGGCAGCACGTGGCTGTGCGTGCCACACAGGGATGTGCTGCCCATGCTGCCGCAGGAGGCACAGCCGGGCTTCATCATCAGAGCACAAGTCCCTCGGTTACACTGAGGTCAGGGGGAGGATTTGGGACCGACGGCTTTTTTGGTGTGTTAGATTTGAAATTCATCACACACGAGAACAGCACAAAAAGAAACCAAAGGTAGGAAGTGAATGCAGTTTCTAAATTCTTCCAGCTTTAGTCGCTGAAGAGGATTGTTAGAAACGCACAAAGGGCTGTTTCCCTGAATCTTCTAAGTGTGAATTTCATCTTGACAGTTTCATTTCAGAACCAAAAATTGAAAACAAATTGTCCTGTACACAAAACAAAGGGGTAGATCCTCAGCTGGAATAGACTGGTATTACCAAATGAGTAACACCCGCTCACAGCAGAGACTCTGGCCCTTGTGACAGCAGCTGCCTGCTGCCATCCTGCCCTGCCCAGACCAGAGCCTCAGCCTCTGGTTTCAGCTGGCCGCAGAGCCGGCTCCAGGTACCCTGCTGAAGACAAAGGGCTGCCTTCAGAGCGCACAGCGCTGCAGGGACCCTGTGTGCACTCTGCTTTCCAAAACTGGGGCTGGCTCCAGGTGAGCGAGCCAGAGGACACAGCACCGAGAAAACAAGCGGTACCAACATGGCCCTGAAATTAATGAGCTGCTGTGGAGAAATACCGGCGAAGCAGGCTTCCAGAATCCAGTTATTTATGGGATTTACTCTTCTGAAAAGAAGCTTTTCTCAGATTTTTCTTTCAGAGCGAAGACTGGGCTGATCATCATCTTGAAAATCACAAGAGGTCCCCAAGAAAATATTAACTGCAGCATGAGAGAACGAATGCATGCCTAAACGTGGTCCAACCTACGCCAAACAAGACCTGCCCCAAGAGAGACTGTGGCACAACTGTGCCTGGCATTTGGGAAATCCCTCCAGCCATGAATGAATTACTAATAGGGCATTAATTAGCTTTGGGTCCTGCCACCACAAACTGACTCTGATCAGGCTGTCCTTGTGCAAGCCTAAGCGTGCTGTACAATCACCATGCCAGCTGGGCTCATTGGTTCTCTCACCCAAAACAAAACAAAAATACACACGTTAGTTAAATTCGGCAAGTCTCTCACTTTGCCAGTTATCAGAAGACGGACTGACTGCTGTCTTCAGCAGCCAGAGCGGCCCAGCTTCCATGCAGAACACCAAGCTGTCTGTCCTCACTGTGCTGAGGCACTGAAATGAATGCACACCTGTGCACTGGTGGAAGGGCACCCACCTTCTAGGGCTGACAAGGGGTGGTTTTGTCCACAGGCATTTTACAACTCATTTCCTTCGAATTCTTCCATTTGGAGCATCATTTCTCCCCTCTCACACCCCTGCCACCATCAGCAGGACCTGGAAAGCCAGAGTTATTTTTAGGGGATGGTACATTTAGGCCCTGTTAATCTTGACTGGTCCCTTTGAAAATGACAACGTTGGATAATCAAACACATTACACAGAGTTTCCATGGAGCCTACTTGGAAAACTACCCTCCCACCATTCAGCAGCGGAGGAGCCAATAGTTCAGATAGCAGCATTTAATGCTGCGCTGACTTGCCTCATTACTGTGACCTCACTAGCATTTATATGCAGAGACCTCCCAGAACAAGGAAATTAAAGCACCTAACTGACTTTAAGTATATAAAATAGAACAATTAGTCATCAAAACATCTTCTAGAAGCTCCATATTATACCCACCTCCAGCGGCAAGAGACCATTATCCAGCTCAGCCTGGCACAGAAGAGCATGACAGCGATGCCCGGTCACATTGCATGGTCAAACGAACGTGTTGGCAAAACAATCCCAGAGCAACGGAGAAGGAGCTGCTGGTGTGAAGGCTAATGCATTAAAGTGGTTGGCACAAGGAAAGGGACAGGAAGGGAGAACGCTCGGAAAAAGCTCCAGGGGAGGAGCTCTGGCTAAAAGAGGCTACATGACTGCTAGTAAATTAAACAGCACAGGGGCCAGCCAGTCCAGTCTGAAATCACCTAAGCCACCGACACAGGGCAGCCACATCCAAACAGCCTGTTAATAATGGTCCCTGGCCCACACAGACTTTCACACCACATCCAGGGCTGGCTGGAAAAGTCCCAGGCCAAAGCTCTGCCCAGGACCACGCCGAGCACACGGCCATCAGCTGCGCAGTGTCCCGTGGGCACGGCCATGCAGTGCAGGCATCTCACAGCAGCTCCACACACGGACCTGCTGGGTCCCAGCTGAGGGTGTTACTGCAGATCTGTGCCCGGGCTGATCACCTACAGGAGAGGCAGGAGTGCTGCTGTCATCAACCCACCAACACTGCCTCCAGTTTGGAATCTACCTGCACTTCGACCAGTAAGGAGAGAAGCAGCCGGGCAAGCTTGGCGTTGCTGGAACAGAGTCAAGTCTGGCTGGCATTAAGGAAAGCAAAGCGTTACAGGAGAACAGCAGGAAATTGCTAAGCAAAAGGGATTTTTAAATAACTTCATTTTAAACAAAACTACGGTATTACCATAAAATAAATGGCCACACCTTGCTACTTACACTGTTCTGCCAACAAGACTAGCTTTTCCATAGCTATTCAAATATGAGACCCGGGTGCCTAAACAGCTCTTTCAAGCTGGTTTCCAAACTCCAGCCAAAAATCACTTTCTGATTCACCACTTTCTCAGGCACACCAGTATGCAGAGTACGCCTGCAGGCTGGTACTGCGCTGTACAAAGCACTTAAGCACACATTTAATTACACCGTGGACCAGGGATGTGATTAATCATATGCTTGAAGTTCAGCATGTGCTTAAGCATGCTACTGACCTGGACCTTGAAGTGGATCTCACTCGTATTGTACTGCTCCCCATTTCCCAGTTCTTTGAGGCTCAATAAGTGGAAAGGTTGTAAGAGTACTCCCGTGGTTGTACACTCCCAAGAATTCATCCAAACTCTGGTTTTGGGCTTTTTTTTTTTAATTGCAATTTTTGTTGCCATTCTCCCCACGCCCTCACCAATACCGATTATGGGTATTACAGCAGTATGGATATTATTTATTAGCATTAAAACATGAGGCAATTATTATCATTCACAAGCATTTTCAAAGTTCTGGGCTTACATGGGGCTTCAGGTAACAACGTACATTCATTTAAGTGGTTGGACTACATGATCTTGGTGATCTTTTCCAACCATGACTCCATAATATTTTATGTCTGAGGAGTGTACAAACTCCTCAAAAGAAATATGAAGCACATTACTAAAACTATTGCACTGCTAGCAGCAGACTCATCAGATGGAAGAACTCAACCATAAAATACACATCAGCTACGGGTGCTCACATAAACTCACGTTTCAGCAGCCACAACGTACAAGATCCCGGCCATTTTTCTCACTGCACTTTTCCACCTTCCTAGCAAAGGCTTATTCCTAGTTCGTAACGATTTCAGGAAGGTCAGACTGTCTCCAGTCCCCAGGGAGGAGCAAGCAGAGGAGCCTGGGAGCAGACAGTTCCCTTTCCTAAGGCACAGCCACCTCCTCAGTGACCGAGGAAACACGGAGGGACAGACAAGAGCTGCATCCCGAGGCAGGGGTGTGAGCGCCAGCTGGAGCATCCTAGCAGCAGGGAGCACCATGCCCACCTTCACCCACTAAAACCGTTCAACACTGACAAGCCAGGAGATTCCAATTAAAGCACAGCACATGGGAATCAATTTCCAACCAGCAATGGAGAGCGCACGAGGTTTGATTACAAGAGAAGAGGCACTTGTCTCTAAAGGAGGTCCCCTTTGAGAAAGACAACAGATCCAGGAGTTGGTACGTGTTTTGGCCCCTCCTCCTAACTAATCACATCACACCTTGCTTATTGCCAGTGCATTCACAAAAAGTGCTCATTTTGGCTACCAGGGAAAGCCGGAGGAAAGAAAAGCATTCCCCAGAGAGAGAGAGAGCTGAGCCCAGTGCTCTTCTCACAGCTCCGATGGGGTGACCGTGTTTCCTCAGGTTGTGCAGCTCTCTGCTCACCACGCTGGTCGTCGTACAACGTGCAGCAACGTCTTCCACGAGGTGGGGAAAACATGCATCATTAGGGAACCCCCCGCTTAGCAGTAACGCTGCTCTGGGAGAATTTACACGACTTGTTCTCTCATTTCAGCTTCACTTCACAATGGTAACTTCAAAATGCTTTCCTACAGATAGCTAGATACACTGGGAATACTCTCTGGTTTGGAGCCCAACCCTGTGTTTGCAGACGCCTCCTTAGAGCAGTAACAGGACCTTCCTCCTCGTTTGCTACATTCCATTAATTCAGCTAGACAGGACTTGGCAACGTGAAGCTGAGCTCGTGTTCTTAACATCACTGTTTTACAGCCATAAGAACAGGCTAAAGAAACCCAAATTCACTTACCACAGACTTGAAAGTCACAGCAACATCCAGAAAAGCAGAACCACCAGCATGCACTGTTGGAAGAGCAGCTTTATCCACACAAGTTTTAGGGTCCTTTCCAAGGACAGACCGAGGCCGGTATTTTCCCTTAGGCCCCAGCAGACCGAAGGACATCACAGATTGCGAGCAGGGGCACCAGGACTGGCTGGCAGCAACGTGCTGAGTGTGGAAACCCAGTGCCTCCCCTGCCTGCTCCCTGCTGCTCTTCTTCATCAGACGTCAGGTCAGACACCACGTCAACGTACTCGTTTTTATTTTCAGCTCTTTTCCTTCCTGGCCATCAGGTAATAGCTCAGCAGTGCTGCTTACACTCCAAGCCGTGCCCGGAATAGTGAAGTTGAAGGGAATTTCATTTAACCTACGCTTGCTGCCTGCAAGCAACTGCCCTTAACTCAGCACTAGTGTAACAACGGTGGCAAGCTAGTTACAACGTACTTCTATTTGGAAAATGCACTTGAATGCTAGAAAAGGGGCCTTTGCAGATGCTCATTTCTGAACACGCTGCTCTATAATGATGAAAGCACTCGAGGCCATTCATCCATGAACACTGCCAGCCACCAAACTGACACAGCACGGGACAAACCCTGCCGGGCACCCACAGCTCACAGAGGTGCTCAGCGAGCAGCGGGCAGGCCTGCTGCCTTGGACACTGCCATTCTGCGGCGCAGACAACCTACAATCCCAATTAACATTTTCTGTTTAAATTCAAGATGTTTTCAAGAGAAACTGCAGTTTGTGGGTTTTTTTTTTTTTAAGGCAATAATGTTTTAAACTATAAAGACATCCAAAACTTTATGTAACGACTCTTACATAACACCTCAAACTGGCTCTGAAGCGTTTTCCTTACTCTTTGGAGTTAGTACACTTTTATTTGGGGCATGTGAGACAACTAGTTATACAAGTGCAGTTACATGGGCTGCGTTGGAAGGGTGAGGGAGAAGAGCTCGCTCCAGTGGAAACCTTAAAGGGAGAAGCTTCTTCCTACATAAAGAAGTTTACAAGACACAGAAAAAGCATTCTGTCATTGAGTGCTGCTGCCCTTAACAGTCGGTTACAGAAGGTGGGAACCCAGGAAGGAGGGCAGGGATAGTGCTGGCTTTGAAGTCTGACTGCACGCAGAGCCTCCAGCAGCACGCAGCACTAATGTCATAAATGTGCGTGAATGTTCTCATTCAGGCTGTGATTTACTCCCCAAGGAGATGCAAAACTAGCTGAAATATGCCACATGCGAACCAACCTCTTCCAATGAAGCGAGTGCAGTATGTGAATCCCGGAGCTAAATTTAACGCAGCTCTCATCTCAGCGGAGCTCTGTGCGCTGCAGCTGACACGGGACGAGCTGTGCAGGAGTTCTGCTCCTTTGGTGCACTGCTTTGGATGACGTTTTTGGAAGCCCCTCGCTAACTCAGATTTAAGAATTTCAGTTTCATTTATCCAGCGGAATTTTGCTTTCAGGGCAATTGTTTCAAAACCAAGTCAAACGAAGCTGCTTTTAAAATGCAGACTCAAACTGGTTTGGGGCCCATGTAACTCCTGTGAAACAGACACTCCTAATATATCAAAATAACTTTAACTGTATTGTTGAGTAATCCACAACACTGGGAAAAAAAAAAAAAAAACCCTGTATGCCATAAATATCTGATTACATTTTTTCAGTCATTGCATTATTTGTTTGGTTTTATGGCCAAAGGTAAATTAAACTGAAATGGGCAAGCTCGGTCGTGATTAAACTCTTCACTGTTTCTTGCTCTGCAGATGGCTGTATTTGCATAGCAGTATTCTCCTCCTCCAGAAATGTTTCTTTCAAAATTAACAAATGAAGTCACAATTATACGAAATATCGTTGTAGTCAAAGCAGATTTTGCAATTAAAAACATTTTAAATGCAACCGAGACTTCACATCTACTTTTGTTAAGTATCCCTCAAGTGTAGCATACACCCAGCACAGTCCACCTGAGGAAACTGTATCTTTCACAAAGTGCCAAAATAGCACCCGTACTTTTAAATCTAGCCTGTTTTAAGTGAACTACATTCGAGTTCCTCCTTATGAAGCAATCTCTTTTCATGCAGATTCTGGCTCCAAGCTTGCACATCAGTTTGCCACAACCTGTTCTGCCGCGCTCGGTGCTGACTGCCCGCCGAGTCCCACGGCCCCGAATTCGCTCATCTTCTCATCACAACGAATCCCCAACCGAATCTCAGCACTTCGCTCTATAAAATCTTAATTCATTTTCCAGCATTGGTCGGTTGCTGCTCGCTCCACCCTCTCAAATATCAGCAATCGCTGCTGCTCTTAAGGAGAATTCCGTTTTGGGGAAATGTGATATTATTCCAGATGTTTCAGCTACGTCCGTTCTGCCCTAACCCGGCCTGGGCAGCTCTCTGTCACGAAGCTGAGCGTCAAATAGCTTCTGGATTTTGTTTCTTAAACTCCCGCGCTGGTGTATGGGAACGTAACCCTCCTGGCAGCAGGGCACGCCGAGCCCCGCGCCGCACAGAGCAGCGGAGGCTCCCAAACAGCTTCACATTTCTTCCCAGAAGCACAAAGCCCAGCTAACTTCAGCACGCCGCTGGGCCGGGAACTTTCTGCAAGCTACTGGCTGAATTTAATTGTAACATTTTAAACCGCATTTCTCACAGTATTTTACAAGCTACCACGCAAAGAGAGATCGCTGAATGAAATCTGCTTCCTAATTTTACAGTTTGAGGAAACGCCATACCTACCACTGCAAAAAAATATGTGAAGTGCACACAGAGACAACGGAAACGGCGTTAAGAAGCGGTGTGACACCACTTCACTGCTCCCAGACTCCAGCGGGAGCAGGGCACAGCGAGGAGCCCCGCTGTGCACAGAGCGCTCCCGGGCAGCGGGCGATGGCTTCAGAACGCAGAGGAACACAACTGCCCGAGCATGACTCCAGAACCTTGGTCAGATGGGACGTCACACAATTAAAGTAATGTTAATGAACGGCAGCGCTAGCAGGCACGGTCAAGACTCCAATCCCAGGCCTGTAAGTGGTGTCACGAATCTGCACTGGAGAAATATTCCAATCCCACATGATGCCTCGGAGCACAACACAGACCCACATGGACCTGCAGGACACTGGGAAAAACTCTGTCTGAAGAGAGGAAGAACAAAGATCTACTGCTGCCATGGATGGGAAAAAAACACCAACCTAATCCTCCTGAGCTGATAGGCCACCAGGATCCACGTAAAAGCCAGGAAGTCTATACAAAACCACAGCTACTCAGCAATGCCTCCGAAATATTTTGATTACGTAGTGCTAAAGCAATATGCCATTAACCTGTAGTCCACTGGGTAGGCAGGGAAGCAGAAGCTGTCGCCAGACCAGCATCACTCCTGGCTCATTTCTTACACTTCACAGCCTCATGATTCCTTTTCCACACTTGCTGGCTCTCAGCTTCATGCAAACACAGACTGGTGACGGGGTTTCAAAGTCCCACTGTGCCCCCAGCAAGTACGGGTTCCCAGCCCCGCATGGGACACTCCCCTCTCTGGGATCTGAGCAGCTCTAATCCCCCTATCAGTACCACCACGTGCTCACACGCTCTGTTTCACTCCCTCTCCCAAAGCAACTGAACCCAGGCAGAAAGGTGAAACCCCTCTACTAACCAGAAATAATACCCGGCAAAGGGAGACAGCGCTGCGTGGGAGCCGTGCAGATGCCACCCATCTCTGTGCCTTACAGGGACGGCACACGGACTGCAGGAAGCGGCTGAAGCCTCGGAACGCTGTGCCCTGCAGCCCCTCGAGGCATCCTGCCTCCTCTCCCCTTTTGGGACATCGCTTTTGGATCCCCAGGAAGGGAAGCGATGAGGCCGGCAGGAGCTGGAAGGCTTTTCTCAAGCAGACCAGCAGTGGGAAGGGAAAAGCGCGCTCCCTTCAGCTGGCTTGCCCCCGCGTGGGGAAGGAGCGGCCCGCAGTAAGGCTGGCACAGAGCACGGGGCTTGCCACCTGAGGACGGTGCGGAGAACAGGGGGAAGGGAGAGATCTGTGAGCTTCAGGCCTACAAAAGTCTGCACACCCAGGGTGCAAGGCTCTAGCACATGGCCGGGCTTCTGCAAAAGGTCAGACGGAACAGCAGTGCTGATAGCAGGCACAGCCCGCTCAAACCTTCCCTCCTTGATCACATAAACCTGTAACGCAGATACTGCAGACTTACCACACTCAGTGCCCTTCTGCAACTCCAAATACAACCCTGGCTTGAAGGTCTCTATTTGCAAACATAGAGGACCAGCGGTTCCTAAATTGCAGGCAAACATTTGACTTTTCTTGGTCCAATTCAAAGAATATCCTGCACGAACCCCACCCCTCTGCTCAACAACTCAGGCCCTTAATGCCTAGATAGTTTTCTTTCAGGCCTTATCACAGATAAAATATGGCCCCTTTTTTGTTGAAGGAGCAGGACTTGCCAAATATTTACCAACTCTTTCAGCAGGCTGAAAATGTCACTCTTGCAGTGTAATAAACTTCCCCAGAAAGGCCCTGATAAATAGAGAGCCTTGCTGTACTGCCCAGAACTAGTTTATTGTGGCTTAAGTATTGCCAAGTCTGACGGATGAAGAAAGCACATTTGTACACACAGAAACATTAGCAAGAGAGGCATAAAGTTTAGAAGTGAAAATAAAACAAAGCCCCATTATTAACTGGGGTGTGGGGGGGAAATAATACAGCCTGCATCCCAGAGAGCAAAGCACGTTATTGAAAGCTCCAGAGCTAAAAGCAGTAATTTAAGAGCTTGTCCACAACTTGCAGCAGAAGCTCGAACCATCGTATTTAGCATTTGGAAAGTGCTAAAGCGTGGCCTACCCCCAGTCCAGCCTTCGGAGCAATATTATGTAAAAATAAAATATTTTTGCTTTGTAATCTGACCCACAAAAAGTCATTTGGGGCACGAGGGAATGCTCTCTTCCAGCCTGAACTTTAATTCAGAGAGAATGTTTAAACTGAACAGTGTAAAACAGATGCTGAGAAATACATCTGCGTGGCACTGCGTGTTCCTTGGGGCACAAACAGGAGCTGGGGAGCACTTATCGAGGTAGCACGTACGGCTACAATAGCTGCTAACAGTGCAGATGAATGGAGAAAAAATACATTCTTAGCGCCAGAAAGCCCATCCACAGAGCTCTGGCAGCCACGAACTGCATCCATGTAAGCTCAAAAGGATGAATATTGCTTGGACAAAAACGTGTCCTTTCACCTTGGCAAACTTCACGATGAAAAAAAAAAAAAAAAGTTTCCAGAAGCAATGGAAGAGGCAGAAGCTCAAACAGATCTAACGCATCCTGATGCTGGCGAGATGCTGAGCTCTGCAAGCACCACACCTTGTCTGGGTCTTGAATGAAGGACCCAAATCCAAAGCCAGCACCTCCAAGGATGCTGCGCAGCGCTCCAGCACGGGGCTATGGGAGCCGAACTTGTCGGAGTTGCTTAAATGCAGGAAGAAAACAATTACTGCTGGAAAAAAAAAATCCAGATTACGCTGAATCTGGCAAAAGCTAAACCCAGCCGTTTACCCGGCTTTACAAAGCAAACCACCATTGAGAACATCTCCTATGGAAGAGAAAACTCTGATTTCCCGACCAGCTGCACAGACCGAGCAGCAGCACCAAGTGCCACAGCAGCGATCACTGCTCGCCTGCGATACCTGAGGAGCTGCACGAGAAGTTGCAAGCAGAGTGCTAAAGAGGCACAGAAACCTCCTCCCCGCTCCCCTCTTTCACACCATCAGGTTTTAATGTTAATGATACGGCTCTGCACGCTTAAAGTATTTTTACACTATGCCTGCCGTCCCGTAGCTGCTCTTGTTCCAGGGCGGATGATTAGAATCAGATTTCTGTGATTTCACTGCAGATTAATTTCGTTAAGAGCTGAAGATCCGAGGGGAGGAAGGGCTCCGAGCAGGCCGGCAGGGCGCTCCCCAGCAGTGTTCTCTCCAAAAAGGGTAACACTGTTTCTGACTTTACTCCCTACTTTCGCATACTTTTCCTTTTTGTGGCTGCTAGGCAGAGTTCTCCGGAAAAAAAAAAAAAAAAAAAAAAAAAAAAAAAGGGCGTGCAGGGAAAAGAAATGTGCAAAAACAAATTCCTTCAAGTTCTGGTTTCAGAGAAAGCTCCCAACCAGCACCAATAGGTTTCTAAGGGGAACGGGCCCAGCGCAGCCCGGCTGCTCCGCCGTGCCCACAGCCAGCAGCAGCACCGAGCACTGAGCGGCCCCGTCCGTGCACACACACACACGTCAGAGGGACGGCTATTAATACACGCTGTGCTGTGCACAAGTGCTGGATACAGGGGGCCGAGCGATGGAGAAATTAATTAAGCGGTGGCCTCTAATGCCATTTACAAATTGTTACCAATTGTAAAACACGCAGTGAATGTTTTTACGGGTAAAGCGTACAGAACGTGGCACTGAAAACGGGTTTTGTTTGCAAAAGTCTCGTGGGATCTGAGTGTAAAAGTTGTGTGGAGCGGGCAGGTGCCTGCGTGTACACCGAGCACAGGACTCCAGCAAAGAAATAATTCATTTTAAAACCTTCCCGTGCGTTTTCTGAGCCACCCCATTCTCCATTGGCTTTTATAGAACGTGGCCACGAGAACACCGCTGCCAGCTGGCCTGTCTCCTTATTCTAGATCACTGCTCTCAACTTGAGAAGGGAGAAGGAAAGACACTTATCACAAACAAAAAACTACGGGGAGCCGCAAAATAATTCGAATCTAAGAACCTAAAATGTAACGTAGCATAATACAGAAGGACACGGAAGCGATACACGCAGACTAAATGAGCAAAGAGTCATCAATACACACGGCGTTACACGCACACCGCGCCGAGCAAGGAGCACAAACCAGTGCCCACAGAACTGCAGCGTGCAGAACCAAAATCGAAGGCAAATATTACGGAGCATCCGAAGGGCGAGGGGAAAAAAAAAAAAAGAAAAAAAAAAAGGAAAAAGAAGAGAGGAAATTTAAAAAAGAAAGAAAACAGATGTGTTTTCTGAAAGCGAAAGCGCCGGGGAAGGCCGCACGCCCCGCGGAGCGACCCCCGGCTGGCGGCCCGCGCAGCGCAACCACCGACGGCACCGACCCGACGCGCGCGGCCGCGGCCCTCCCGGCGCTGGAAGGAACGCGACGCACTTACGCTCCGCGGAGAACCAGCTCCGTCCGCTCGCTACGGCCCGCGGGGAACCGGGAAGGGGGAAGGCAGCGGCCGGAGCGCCCCGAGCCGGGCCGGGCCGCGCCGCGTCCCGGGGGCAGCGGCCCCAACCGCTCCGTCTTCGCCCGCTGCGAGCCCGGCAGGTCCTGGGAGCCGAGAACTGGGACTTTGTAGGCCAGTTGAAGACACGAACCTCTCATCTCGCCCGCAAAGACCCAGCCCTCAGCTCGCCCGATCGGGCGCGGATTGTGATTTTTTTTTATTAAACTATTCTTTTAATTTAACTCCCTTCCCTGGCCGGCGCCTATCGCAAGCGCCGAGCCCCGGCCCCCGCCCCGCGGCCACGGGGGACCCCGCCGGCAGCAGCCGCCGCCCCGGCCCAGGGCAGAGCCCCGCGCCGCCCCCTCCCCCAGTGCCGGCGCCCCGCAGCCCGGGCCGGGCCCGCAACGCGCCGTGACTCGGCACCGCCGAGCCCGAACCCGAGGGAACTTCGTCAGCAGACAGCGAAAACGCCGCGCGCTTCCAACAGCCGAAAGAGCCCGAGCCCTGCGCCAGCCGGGGGAGAGGGAGCGGGGGAACGGGCTCGGGGGGATCCCCGCGGCCTCCTCCCTTCCCCAGGGCCGCAGCTCCGCGGGATTACGCCCGGGAAGGGCTCGGGCTCAGCCGAAGTCCGTGCGGAGAAGCGGAGGGCGACGGCGGGCCCTCTACCGCGCCTCCCCGGCCGCTCGCAGGCGGATATTTAAGCCGGTATTGATCAAATCGAGATTTTTTTCCACCCTTCCTCTCTGCCCTTGCAAAAGGCAAAAGAAGCAAATAATAAATTCGTTGCCACCAGGGACGTTGCAACATTTCTCTCGGCTTTTCAAGCACTGCGCTTGCCCCAGCGTGCTTCCAAAGTCCCAACCCAACACGCAGGAGAAGTAGGGCAAAGAAGAGAAAAAAGAAGAAAAAAAAAAAAAAAAGAAAAGAAAAAACAGCCCAAAGCAGCCTTTTAAAAAGAAAAAAATAATAATAACGACGACAACGAAACACCCAAAAACACCAAACCAGCAAGAGACGAGCTGCTCCGTGCAACGTGACGGCGCGATCCCGACGCGGCGGAGTTTCCGTCCGGCTGCAGACACATCCCTCGAAAGTTTGCTCCACGTGTTGCGGCCGCGTCCCGGGAGGGTCGGCACGGCCCGGCACACCGGGGCGGCACACGGGCCCGCTCCGCCGCTCCCGCGCCGTTTAAGGAAGCGGGCAGTCCCCACCCCTGCGCCGGGCAGCTCCCGCTGCAGCCCAGCTCGGCAAATTTGGAGGCTCTCCCAGGCTGCCCTCTCCACCCCCCGCCCTCCCCGCGGCTCCGCCGGCCCGCCCGGCCCCGCACGCGGCAGGAAGCGGCCGCCGCTGCCCGCAGCCGTCCCGCCGCCGCCGCCGCCCCGCGCTCCTCCCGGTGGTGCCTCCGCCGGGGCGGCCGCGCCGTGCCGAGCCGAGCCCAGCCGAGCCGAGCAGCGCCGCGCCGACCTGCGCGCCCCGCGGCCCACGGAGGGCGGAGGGCGCCCCCTGGCGGCCGCTCGCTGCCCGGAGCGGAGCCGTGGCGCTGCCGGGCCCCCTCAGCCTCGCGGAGGTTCGCTACCGGCAGCACCCCCTCATCAGTGCCCGCACGCAGCTGCTCGCTCTGTATGTCCCATGCTCGTCCCTAGATGCTCAGCCTTCCCCTCCTTCCCTCGCAGTGGCTATGTAGATGCGCTGTCTCTGCCCTCCCGAACGTCCAGGACCTTTTCACTTCCACACCCGCTACGGCTGGGTGTTGTCCCCACTGCTGGGAAAACCTGTGCACAGCGCACACCTGGACCACGTGCACAACCTACAGCTGTAAGGCCTCCTCCATAGAGCCACAGTCACACACATGCACACATTTTAAAAAGTGCTGTAAGAAAGTACTGCAAGGCCTGCAGTCATGTAAGGTCAAGTCAGAAGGGTCCCCTGAAACACCGCGAGAAAAGAGAACATCCTTCCCTCCTGCATATTGACCTTAAAGCATTGCTCCGCACCACCTCACCTGCTTTGTGCTGTTGAGCTTAGAGACATTTTGGAATGATACCTTTATATGCTTCGGATGCAAACCCACATATGAGCCCCGTGGAGCACAGGGGGCTGCTGGTTCCTGCACCTCCCATTAATCTAACGCTGCAGATCCTCCCAGTGACAAACTGTGAGGAAAAGGGGACAAAGCCCACACATACTGCAAGGCGCTCCAGCTCCTCCACATGACCATGACCACGGAGACTTTATGATAGCAAAGCGGTGACTAGTCCAGTGAGAAGCAGCACGATGGAGCCACAAGAAAAATTAGGGATATCTTAAAAGGTTTTGTCCTGCAGACAGAGGACATCACTTACTATTTCTGCGGGGTGTCAGCAAGCACGGTGATGTTCGCTGAAGATCACAGCAGGAACAGCTACATTGAGCTGAGCAGCACAGCCACAAAAATGCAGACTAGAACGAGCTCACGTAAGAGAACGGGAATCCCAGTGCACAAGAATGCTTTCATCATCTCTTCTGTACCTGGTAGGAAAACATCAGCTGAGTAAGGAGCTCCGAACTGGGCTCCAGGAGCTAAAGCGAACAGAAATCAAAGCCAGCACCCAGAGCACTCAGCTTCCAAACATTCGGGTTCAGCAGAACGCAAACGCGCATCCCTGGTGTCTGCACAGGATTTCTTCCTATGCCTACACAGACGCCACGTACGACAGCCACGTGCGTGCAGGCTGCACTAGAAGCCTCTGCGTGCTCAGAACTTTGGCACCACGATTATTATGGCTGCAGCATGTGACCACCTGGCTTGTGTCGACAGAATGGGATGAAGAGAACTTGAACTGGTCTGTACTGTCACTGCTACACCCGACCAATGCTGCAAAGTCATCCTTCACACAGAAGGAAGTGTTCCTTGGCCGGAAGCCTGATGAACATTTAGAGCCAAGGAACATGTTGTTTAAAACCAATAGTAGAATGCAGAGTGAATCATGGATCATGGAAAAAAAAGGTCTGAAAGAGAGAAGTTGTGGGAGGACTTTGGAAACAGGACTTACTAAAGGAAGGTATGGAAACGACGAATTTCTTGTCACCTGGAATAATGATGCTCAGGAACTTGTTCTACACCAGCGCTCAGTGAGTACTGGCAGAAACAAAGGCTTCCAGAAGCTGTGTAAAGGACACTAACCTCTCCTCTGCGAAGGGCACGGGATACTGCAGAAACTACTTAGGTTTAAAGAGAAAAGTCCTCAACAGCCTTTAGAAATGAAGAGATTGATGCTGTTACAGAGACTGTGAGTTACATCCACCAACAACCTATTCTCACTTTTTTTTTTTTTTTTTTACTACTCTTGCTCTTCACTTGTATCAAAGAACCACTCATAACAACACAGACCGACACCCAGCACAAAAAATCATGGCAAGTATCGTACCTCCATGCATGGAAGGATGAGCGTGAGCCAGGGAATGGAGACGTCTCTTCCCAGTTAAGTGGATGGCACACTCCTCAGCTGGTTTCCTGACCAACTGTTTGATTTGCTATTTTCAGTAGCCTCATACACGTTGCCTCTCGTCTTCGTCTTGTCACCACCGGTACTGGATGTCAAGCACGTCCTACGAGATCAGGGGAAGACTTTCACACGTTTTGGCCCAGCAGGAGGCCTCCTGCAGGGAGCCTGGTCCTGCCAGACGCCGCTCAGCTGCCGTCAGCCTGCTCCGCTTCCACCGACGGCACCGGCAGTGCTTTGGTGGGAACAGGATCAGGCCCGTGGCAGACAAGTCCCCCCCTGGCAGGGGACGCTTCCGTACCTGAGCAGGGCAGGTATCCAGACTGCAGCTCCTCCCGCACGCACCTGCTGGCTGCTCCCCATGGCGTGCAGAACCCGAGTGCTGGGAACGCGCGGTTACAGCCCCTGCGTGGACGAGAGGTGGGAGGAGGATTAGCCCCGCATTCACTTCAGATGCAGTCACAAGCAGATCAAGTTGTAAAGCATCACAACTTTCACAATTCTAAAAATAAACGTAAGCAGTTTGGTTGAAGCAGTCTGGCAGCCAAAGGGCTAATGTATTAATAACAGTAGACCAACCACGGCCCAGAACTATGGAACAACAGATCCCCTCGCTTCTGAAAATAGCCCTGTTCGGAAAAAAGAAAACGTTTCTACAAGACCCATAACCAGACGTAGCAGCTTCCGTAGGGGTCTTCACAAAGGCTTCACCAAGCAGAAGGCTGGAGTGTCACCTCTGAAATCCGGAGAGAACTGCTGCGATGTGAAGTGGGTGTGAGGTTGGGCTGCACATCGCTGACCGGGACGCAGACCCCGGGGACGCAGCTTGATCTTGCTGACTGCGTGCATTAATCTGAGTTCTTCTTTCACAATTCTGCCTACGCTCGTGCAATGCCTTTCTCTGCAAGCAGAGCCATTGATTTGTTAACTGTCCAACACGTGGTACTAAGCAGCGTGTGAGCAAGCATGGCTCGCAGCCAACAGTTTGGTATTTCAGCATCACCCCTTGTTGACAAAGCAACCGGATCATCAAAGTGGTTGAACTTGAACACAACGATTAGTGAGAGAAATAACTGAAAGTCCACTGCTGGCACAGGATGAAACTTGCTGGTCTTCACCTGGAAACATTAATCCATGCTAGAGACCCAGAATCAAACCTTTTTTTTTTTTTTTTTTTTAAGCAACAGCAAGCTCATGCTTTAAAACTCCTGACCCATTCCCACGCAGCGTGCTGCATGGAGCAGGACCCGCACACCTCTGCAGAACACCAGCAGCCAAGCCCAGTAAGGACGCACGGGATGCACAGCCCACCTGAGCTGCTTCCCCTGAGCTCTGCCCGGCTCCGAGCGGCCCCGTCCCGCTGCAGAGCTGCAGCCCCAGCTCGCAGGCCAGCACAGCTCGCCGGCCAAGACCCAGCCAGAGAAGCCCTGGCCAGCTGTCCATGCATGATGAATGCCCCACCAGAAACGGGGCCTTCACATTTCAAGCACCTGTGTCTGTGCGTCTGCAGGAGAAAGGAGAAAAATCAAAGGACTAACGAGCTATGATTAAGCTCAGAAATAATGGTTTCCTGTTCAAACACAGAACTATGTCTCTTCTTAGCACAACTACCTCATCCCCAATTGTGTCTATTAAAGACAATTACTGTGGGAGACAGATATGCGCAGCCAGATGTGGAAACAACCGTAATGTTACGCACGGTGCCACATGCAGTTTAAATTCTTTGTGGCTGAACACGTTACATATAAAAAAAATGGTGTTTGTGCACAGAGGAGCAGCTGTCAATTGGGAAATCCCCTTAGCCCGCTTTAATCCTTCATTCCACAATCCCCAGGGATTAAACAAATGCACTAACATTATTTACTGTAACGCTCCCTCCGTGGGGGGCTTCAGTCCATGAAATCCACTCCAGCATTTGCAAGTTTCAGTTGTGAAATCCGCTGCGAGCGTTCTATATTTGGTAGCTTGCAAGTACTCTTCAAGTTGGGCCCAGAGTGATGAAAGGACAGGAGTCAGGAATTCGGCTGCAGCGGAGGCTCACGGGAAGCGGGCGCGGGCTCAGCGTGGGAGCTCCCTTCTCTCTGCAGGGCTCTCCCAGGGGCACCGAGGCACTGCAGCGACTGCTGAGATGGGGACGGTGCTTGTGGGACTATACAGGATGCTTTTCCAAAATTGAAGATGTTGCCATGGTACTAATCCTCCCACCATCTACACCCCGAGGGTACGAAACGAGGTTTTGAACCCAGCTCTGCCAGGAAAGCCTTACTTGCTTTCTGCCTTCCTTTTCCTGTGATGCAATCTGTGTTTGAACCTGGGTACAATACCTGCGAAATGAGGGACGGGGATTCCACCAGTTCACAGCCCTCACATCCCCAGTAATGCTGTGACAGGGTGAACTGCACATCACGCTCTTGTGACCATTTGTGGCTCAGCTGGTGGCACCCAACAATCACGTTCAGAGCAGCAGGCTGGGGCTCCCAGGAGCCCTCTGACAGGTTTGCAGCACGAGCTGATTGTTCCATCTCACTCTTGAGCTTCCCAAGTAAGTTCATTACAGCCACTTCAAAGACAGCAAACACTAAACCCTATCCTTAGGCTGTCCTTGCCTTGAATTTGTATACAGCTTGAATTCTTTAGTTTAGCTGACAGTTTGAACCCAACGTTCCTGTTTCAGTTCCCGCTGCCACCACCGATCCAGCAGGACGCAGCCACACTGAGCATCACCTTCAAGAAGCCGCTCTGCTGGAGCAGGGGCAGGCTGTGCCCCACGTCTCCCAGGCACCAGAAAGCAGTAAAGACTTCAAAGGCAAAGGAGTTTGTTGTTGATTCTTTCTGCACGGCTGACGTGACGGCTCAGGCTGGGCTCTGCATCCTGGCTTTGTCGCCATGATCTCCAGGCCCATGGAACCGCATTGTGCTGAATGCAAAGGAAATAATTCGCCATTCAAATACGAGGACTAATAGTTTGGAAGCTATATTATTCCAAGGTCTGACTGCTCCCATGGCACTGCATTTGCAAACAGACAATTTCATCAGCTCCAGTATAATTTTTTCCAGCCTACACCCAGTCACAGCAAAAACTGCACTCATGTCATTGGCCTTCATCCTGCAGTAATCTCTCAGTGGTACACACCAGCGGGTGCTCACAGAGACAGAACCCCATTGCACAAACCTCACAGGGCCGGGCTCTGGGCCTCTGTTTCTTTAATACAATTTACAGCCAGGAGTAAGCACCTGGGAGAGAAGGAGGGAGAGGCACAGGGCTTCTGTGACCAGCAGATCCTTTGCTGCTGAGGTTACACAGGTGGGGGAGGAGATGAGATTGTAAATCTCCCATCCTTTCCCCCCTCCATGCTCCCCTTTCCCCTGCATGACTGAAGCTTGGCTGAGGCACACTGCCTGGGACATCAGCTGGCACCTACTGGCAACCACTGCCATTCAGCACCACTTGTTCCATGTGAACAGGTTCCCTTGGTGGCACCAAGCACTGCAGTGGGAGCAAGGACTCTGGGTGCCACCAAGCTCATTCACAAACCCGAGCTGCCACCATCACCGCACTGTGCCTCACCCTGGGGCTGCATGCTGGTCAGGGCACACCCCTGCCTTGCTGTCAGCACCTGACTGCGGATGGCAGCAGCATCCTCAGGACCAAACCTCTGCCACAGCAGAAATGCAATTCCCGGTGTGGTTCCCAGTGAAGGAGCTTCACAACTGCTCCCCTCCCCACGTCTCCAAGGAGGGGGACACTGTAACCCAGGCGCTCGAACACAGAGCGAGGAGACTCAGTTTGCCTTTCCCACAGTTGCCATAAAACAGAGCTTTCAAAGGAAAAGAAAAAAAAATTGAACATTTCTTATTTCCTACACACTATCATTACTTTTTTGTATTACTGAATACAGCAGCATTCAGTGGATTTCTTTGCAAACACGTACCTGCTCCTCCCGCAGAACAAATCGTCATTTCTGCTTCAGCCTTCGGCATGCAGACAAAAACATTTCTTATTCATCAGTGGTAAAAGGCTACAGCCATTTGACTTTAAACACAGACATGCTTCTGGGCTCTCTTCCAGGAAGTCTGTGTCACCCAGGCTTTAGATCGATATGTTTGTCTGCAAAGTCACCCTTCTGATCTGTAATTTTTCATCCTGACACAAGAAATGCCTTTTGGTCAAACTTCAGCAGTCCATTAAATTCCAGGCATAATGGAAATGGGGCTCACATCGCTGCAGCCGTGTGAAGACTTCCACAGTTTGGGGTTTATTTACTCAGGGGTTCCTTTACTCAACCACGTATTTGGGATGCAGACACCACTGGCAGCGCTGTTCTCCTGCCTCATCCAAGCCCAGCGCCGTCCCCCCGTTGTTTGCTGGCAGTCCCAACAGCAGCTTTAGGACACACTTTGGACATTTCTTGTCTATCCTGCAGGGAGCATCCATGCAGCTTCACGTGGCACACAGCCCACAGCTCCCCATCCCTCCCAGCACCCGGCTGCTCACCCCAGCACACTGATTTTCTCTCCCAAGTTCAGGGCTTCAGGGACTTGGGTGTTTTTTCTTTCCCCCCCTTTTTTTTTTAATTAAAAAAGAGAGAGATGCCCGCTGTCTTGCACAGGGATGCCCCAAAAGTAAGAGCACAAACAGACAGCCCCATGCTTTCCCAACAGCAGCCCCTGGGACAGCCCCAGCCATGCACCTCGGGGTGCACACAGGGCTCTGGAACGATCTCACCACCATTTCTGAACCCCACACACAGCTTCCCCTGTGTCGCTGTTCTTCAGCTGCTGAAGTGTGACCCGAGGAGGACGCGACAGACGCTCACGAGAGCTGCAAAGCACTGTCAGTGTTGTTATAATCCCAACAAAGGACGTTATGCTTTTGGTTCCCATTCGCATCTCGCTTTCTTAATGCCAGCATTTTCTGTCAGCCTCTCAAAAGCACATACAACACAAAGGAAGTCAGAAAAGACTACTGCTATAATTGATTCGTTTTTACACTTATTTTTAAGGGGAATTTTAAAGGGGCCGTGACGACGTCTGGATCCTGAAGGACTGGCTTGGCGACCCAGGAGGTCAGGAAATTCTGCACCTAAACACGGCTCAAGGTTTTCAGCAGTAATACATATTTTAAGTACATTAATTGCAATGTGTTTTTATTAGGTAATTAAAAGGAGCCTCATTTTAATCCTCATTTAATAGCATTACATACAGAGGGGACTCAACGGGTTTTTCTGAACAAAATCAAAGATCATAGAGCAACTCAAATGAGAACTCGGAGCGTTTCGGTTTGTATTTGGCCAGGCTTTGCGTCCAAAACAAACAAGTCTCCTCTCCTGCCCACCCCACCCCTCGGCACAGCTACCATCAGCGTGCAATCCCCTTGATTACAGTTCACTGACCTTCAGGTCATTAATTACTAAATTAAAGCCCAGCTCAAATTTCTTTCCCACGTAAGAAGGAGGGGACGGGGATTTGGGCAGCGATCCGTCTCAACGCAACCCTGCAGCGCCAGGAGCTCCCGCAGAACACGACGGTGCAGAGACAGAACCGAGCAGAGCCCAGGCGAGTTGGGGCAGAGGGCACAGCGGGACCAGCTGAGATGGGACGAGCACGTCCTGTTATTTTACTTCCAGGCTGGACTGATGCAAGCTCATTAGATCTCTGCTACTTCTCATCCACTGGGGTCCAGCTGTTGATTTGCAGCTCTGCTAACAAACTGGACAGCGCTCCTGTCCAAGGCAACACGGCCCAACCACAACACGTGTGCCAGGTGACAGGGACACGCGTGGGGCCAGATTGCCCCGCTGACGGCTAACTGATGGCAAGCCTCCTCCAGGGAGCACCTCGTTTTCGCAACTGCTTGCAACCAGAAGCAAACCTGCAGAGCTCTGGGATGCGCCGCAAAAGCTGTGGGACGGGTTTTGAGTCATTACAAACATTCGGCTTTGACGTCCCGACGTGAGACGCTACAGAATTTAAAAGATAAAAAGTGCTTCCAAGCTGAAATGTTCACCCTCAAAAGCCTGCAGCAAAGCTGATGGGGTTTTGACAGCACTGCGTTTTCCTAGTAAAACGCTGCCTGGATTTTTCTAAACAAGTTCTAAGCCGCGCTTCCTGTTTTCCTACCAAACCACACTACGGCATATTTTGTGGCTTGTTAATAACGCCCTGTGCTCCCCAAACACCTCATGCGCTCACACTCCCAGCACCTATGGAGAAAGGCAGCGGCCTCCCACCAGCGAGCACCGGGCGGAGCAGCTCCCCCCGAGGAGCGGTGCCTCTGGAAGCGGCTGCTCAGCTCTTCCCAAAGACCTGGCTGCGGTGACTCTGCAACAAAACGACTCGTGACGCACTGCAAGCTGCCCGAAAGCAGCAGTGATTGAAGCGATGTCGGGCGGAACTGGCAGAAACGCCTTTTGCACGTGTGCGAAGCTTCGCCGCAGCTTTATGCACCAAGAACCGGGCAATCAAGGTCAGTTCTGGTGTAAATGGTTCCACTGCACGGCGCGTTCTGTCGCTGCATTGGTTTGCTCCTGGATTCCGCCTCCCTCCGCCATCCCAGGACCTGTCTGTGAGAACCACACCCAAATCCACGCCTGCAGGGGGAGTAACGCCAAGGAGGGCTCATCACTTCCAAGCTCACCCAACGCTTCCACCGCAGCAAACACCGCTTCTCGTCTGGCCGTGATTTGCCGCACTCAGACAGCTGCCCTTCAGCAAAACCTCGCACTCCTGGTCACTTCTGCCTCTCCCACGAACCGGGGGCAATTCTGACACCGACACGCAGCCGAGCACCGCTCGTTGCTCCTCCGTCCGCGGGCAGCTTCCCCAGCCCCGCGGCACGCTGCGGAACGCTCGGGAGCCCCGCGGCCGGGAACAAAAAGCGGCCGCACCGCCGGCCTGACCGCGGTCCCCACGCCGCGGGGATCGCCGCGAGCCGCGCTCCTTCGACAGGCACGGACGGGGTTCGAACCCGCGATCTTCGGTTTACGAGACCGACGCCTTACCACTTGGCCACCGCGCCTGACGGGCTAGCAGCAGCCGCGCGCAGCCAGTGGAAGGCGGCGGACTCCCGCCCCGCGCGGCGCGGC